>NC_046334.1:38333338-38636896 GCF_000738735.6 Corvus cornix cornix | reverse complement strand
GATATGAAACTAACAGCTAAGAATTCTGTTTCTGGATTTTCTGTTGGTTTCCTGCATGGTTTTGCATGAATAATGTTTCAGTTCTGCAGAGTGAAGCCCTGCTCCTTACACGCTCCTCAGCTGCTTGCATTGACTATTTGTGAAGTGCAAACTCCAGTCTCTTACATCTGAAAACTGTAAAAGATATAAATTCTGCGCTTATTGTATTGTATTGAATGTAGTGTAAAACAGTACTGCAAAACAGTATTCAAAGACAATATGATGACTCTTAAGAAATATGCAGCAAGTATTGGATCTGAAAGTCTGAATAAATAGGCATGGGTGAGATAGACAATACTAAATGTAGCAATAGTAATGTTCAGAATCTCAGTGTGCTTGTGTCTTTGTGTTCAGGAATTTTCAGGCACCTGAAATTTCCATATAAAGGAATAGTGCTTTCTTAAGTGGCCTAATTCCACTCAAAAAAATGGGTCAAATTATAATTAATAGTACTGACACACAAACTTTGATTCCTTGAAAGAAAAATTTAGGTTTTCAGTCAGTCACTAAGTTGATGCAAAAATTCATACAATAAAAGGGAACTTAAAAAAAAAAAAAAAAAAGGAGTGCCATTAAGCATCAATATTCTTGTATCACTCAGAAAATAGTTAGGAAATAAACTTGAATAAAAATGATTTGTCAGGTGGTATCAGTGGTTGAATCAGAAAACAGTGACTTCATTCATTGAGACTATAGAAGTTTTGTCACGTGCCTCAGAAGAATGTGTGTGGATTTTAGCCAGGTTAATCCAGAGGAAATGGAATCTTTAACCTTTTAAAAGATTATAGTGGTCCTTCTTGCTTTGTAGCCACTAATACCAGGAGGAAGTTATGCCTAGCTGATGGACTTACAGTATAGCAAAGCTCATTAGCTCTGTTGTCTTTAGCAGAAAGGTTTATTACTTAGGGGTTGATCTGTGGAAAGAGAAAATCTGCAAGAAAAGTACTGAACGTTTTGTTGTGTTTTGTATGACTTGAAGCTTCTTTCACACATAATTGGGCATTTGGTTGATGGTCACTAGGAGCCCTTGGGCTATCCCAGCTGTTCCAAAAGAAACACCACTACTCAGTCTGTAAGTCACATTGATGTCACAGGAAATATATTGTAGCCAAAGAGAGGAGGACAGTCCAAACTTCTATGCAGCTGTTTTCCTTTGGAAGGACTACTGGTCTTTAGACAAGACTAGCTGAAAGCCCTCCAATATCTTCTCTTGCTCTGGTCAGCCCAGTGAGCACAGAAAAGCGCTCCATTTGAGGAACACGGAAGGCTGTGGCATTGTGGTGCAAAATATAATTATGAAACTTTAGAAAGACATCATAAGTTAATCAGAATTAGACACAAATACTGAATCTGCTACTCTGTAAACTGCCTTGTGCTCAGATTTGCATTGTATACGTGTATCATGTTGCAACGGATAGTGCAGTGTTCCTTGACTATCTTGGAAGAAGGCATCAAAAGATAATCATAACTATCTGTGAATTGGGCCATATTGTCTAATCACTGTTATAGCCAAGTTTTTGGAATCAGGACATGAGTTTGAATATTTGCTGTTATTTAAGGATTGTGCTGTTTGGAGGATGTAGTCATTCAGTTTTCTAAGTATAGTAGAAGCATTGCCTATGCAACTGAATTTCCCCTATAGGGAGAATGAACTATGTCTCATGAGCACACTGCAGTGTTCTGAGAGTAAGTGCTCAGTGCATGTCTGGGGGCTGGCACTGAAGCTATACGGTTAATATTCTAATATTTCAAATTAGGATTTATGCAATGTGGCAGCATTTTCACAATGTGTCTCTATCTGAATGATGTCAAACTGGAAAAGCATGCCATAGGCTTGAGAAAATGTTGCTAAGTGCAAACATGCGAGAGCATGTGCTTGTGTCACTGTGTTGGTTGGTTTGGTGCGTCCGTTGTCTTACCTTCACAGAAAAAGTAAAGGGATAGCGTGCCCAAGGAAAGTCATCAATAGTAAATTGAATGTTATTGATTGAGTGAGCTACCAATTCACAGTCATCAGCAAAAAGAAGCTCCCTAATGATGAAATCAGCCATACGTGCCTGCAGACTGAACAACTTGCATCAGTAAGAAACGGAATAAATATAGCTCTGCCAGTGGCACAAAGTGCTTCCAACTGCACACCAGAGAGGAGGTGGAAAAAAGTATGGAAACTATTTATGATATTAAAGATATCTTTCCATTTTCTACCTATCTTACCACCATCTTATTACTGAGACTTAGGTATGTCAGAAATAAAATTTGTAGGGCATTCATGGGTCTGCAAAAGCTTCAAGAGTCCCCTATAATTCACATTGTCAAAATGTTTAGTTATGTCAATAGTCAGCAAGCAAAGACAGTAATTTGAACTGATACTATTTGAAAAGGATCATGTGTGTAGTGCTACTCTCTTAATAACTTTACGTGCAAATTTTCGGAAGACAGATTGCACAAAACAGAAATTGAGTACATCATTTTAGGTATTTTCCTAACATTGAAGAAGAGAAATGCCGCAATAATTATCACAGTTTGCATAGTGATTATTTGTAATAGATATTGCTGGTGTCTTTGAATTGCTGTGAAATTGCCTCCTGCTTTCAGATAATGTGAGAACTTGTGGTGTCTGTGTTGCTTTTTCAAATGTAATTTGCCACCATGTCTTTTCCAGACCTGTATTGTACAAAGTCACTGAGTGTGCTGGTTCAATGTCAAGACTTTGTAAAAGAAAGAACACTTTTGATTGAAAAATTTGACAAGCCGTCTTGGCATTTTGAGCACAGGAAACTACAAATTTCAGTCTATGACAAATTTCTGTCATTCTCAGAACTGTGACTAAGGATATTTTTACTCTAAACTTCTGCTGCCAAAGTATGGTATTAAGTTTGTTGAGGTTACATTCTGTAACAGGTGCAAAGATACGTGTTCTGTCATTCTCTTACCTAAGCAAGAAATATATACTACAGGTACAGAAACTGCATTGAGTAAGTTGATATTGACAAATACAGATTGGGTTTTGAGCTTCTTTTCTCTAGTAAATGGTATTGATTTCTCTAGATTCAATGTTATTCCAGAGTGCTTTCAGGAGTTATGTTGTTTTTATGTTAATTTAAAGTGTGTTTTTACCATTTTGTCACTACATTCTCTGTTAATGGACACCTACTTCCATCATGACCAATGCGGTCTTGGGCATATGTCCTATATGCAATTTATGCTACTATCAAATCCTATTACCTGCAACTGCTGGATTTTTGTTTGTGCTTTCAGCTGACAATCCAAAATCCACAAGAACACTTGAAGACAGAGGTATAGTTTCTGAAAATTGACAAGAGCTCAGGATAAGTTAGAGGAATTGAAGGGGAAAATAACACCAAGCAGTGTATTCGTTTTTATAGTTTTAGATTGAGGAAATAGTCTGGTTTTTTTACCACAACTATCTAAACAAAAAAAAAAGTTCATCTTTTGAAGTCCACAAAAATAAAGCAAAATGTAATTTTTATTCACAATGAAACAATCAAACAAGATAATCAGTGTATATATGGCACAGCTTAAATAAAAATATGTATCATCCATATATGTTAAATGATATATTAAACAGTTCAAAACTAAGTGATTAATAATTATTTTCTTACAGTTTTTTTTAAAGCAAGTGGAAAGCTATTGTAAAGCTTTCCTAACATCAGTTTGGCAAGTACAAATGCATTTATGTTTTATATCGGTGTTATCAGGTCTCTATCATTTTCCCCAAAAAGGTGTGAAGCAATGTGTCCATATCTGTGCACCTTCAGAAGACGATCGAAGCAGCCTTCAAATCCTGTTACTCTCTTGCTGGTGAGTTACTGATGATGTCCCTTCCAAGTGCAGTAGAGTAACACACTATGGTAATAATATATAGATAAAATACAGGAAAGAAACTTGCACTGTGCAAGTAATGGATAATATGTATATGTACACCATATTTAAAATTATATCCTATCACCTTTTTTACAACAGCCTTTCTATTGAAACAAGAAATCAAACACTTAGGTTAACTTGGTACTATCTCCAGACACTGAGTTCTCATTCTTCTCTTAACTGACTCCCTATATTCTTTATCATTTCCATTCCCCCTCCTCATTCTTTTAGATTCTTTCTGCAAATGAAACATCCTCACTGAGAATCAATCTCTCTTCCCTCTTCTTGCCTTTTCTCTTCCTCTTTTTTTTCCTTCTTCTTCTCCTCCTTATTTTTTTCTTCTCCTCTTCTTCTTCCTCATTTTTATCAGAAGTAATAAATTATGTAGACAAAATCTCAGAGGCACTGACCAGGAAGTTTTTTTAAAGAAAATGTGAGGGAAAACACCAGGCAAAAAATAGCAGAACATCCTTTGATGGATTTCAGAGTATACACTTGTTATGACAAGCTGTTCTTATTACCAGGAGAGATAAGGCCATGCCTTGCTCCTGTGTAGTTAACAAGTGAGATTTCACTTCTACAACGCACCTGAAATGGGTAATATAATATAGAAACATTCATTTTAATGTTTTTTGTATTAGTCTGTATTTAAATAACTGATATATGACCACATAAGTTAGTGGCTCTCAAATTGTGTTCTGTGGTCCATAGTAAGCCTTGTAATCACTTAGGACTGTTGTCCACCTCTCCTCCTCCAACCTTAACCTGAAGAAGGATTAGATACTTTTTCAGAAATACTTTACCAAACAGCCAATTCTTACATTTATTCTACTGTCCAGCTCTTGGTTGAACTGAGTTGGTGTATGCTTTTAGTAATGGAGAGAAAGGAAGGGAGGGACAATTTACTAAGAAAAACTGTTTTGAGGAAGTGAGTAAACTTTCTAAGCAGTGTCACTGTCGCTGCAACAGCCACAGGAGCTGAACTTCATCCTTTAGGCTCTTTGACTTTTATGAAGGTTGCAGTTCATGGCTCTGCCAGGTGATACCAACACGGGCTTGTGCCTCTTTCTCAGTTTCATGCTACTGCCATATAGAAAGAATTATTTTAGAACTCTGCAGTAGTACTTTTTCTCCTTCTCTTTCAATGGGGGCAGTTTTTTCTCCCCTCTTTGCTTCTTTCCTCTACCTTCCCACTAGGAGAGTAGAGGCAGTGACAGTACCATGATGAAGTGCTTGGCTGTGCCAGCAGCAATTAGCTGCTCAAACAGTTGCTTCTCTTCCCTAGAGAAAAGCTAGTAAAGCAGATGAAAGCATCCTGTGGGCTGGACTTGATCCATGGACTACCTGTAGAACCTGCAGAACTCATTAGCATCTTCTCTATTGCTTATAGTCTGCTAGGTGTTAAGGTATATCTAATTTAATTTTAAATTTTATATTCCTTTAATGAGACAGAGTGTGTTTCATAAGGACATTACTTGCAATACATAGAGCAGTTTTGTCAGGGTAAAATGATGTGTGTCTTGGACATAAAGTGCTTACTAGAGGGCTTAGTTGCATAAATATTTCTACTGCTAGAGAAAGCTGTAAGAAAGTCCACCAGTAAAAATCAAAAAATATGCCAAGCAAAATCTTAAACAAGGCTGTATTCAAAAATAATAGAATTTCATTACTTAATCTACAAGCTGCAAAGAAAGCAAGGACACCATGTGTGGGTAAAGATTCTCCTTATCTATGATTTATTATTTCTGAAGACTGAAAGGCCAAATCCCAAGAACATCAGTGGAAGTTACATGCAGCATTCTGGCAGAATTGTACTCCAAGACAACAGTTAACTACCTTCTAAGGTGCTATAAAAGATATTAGAGGGTTAAATGTTCAGCTTGTAGCTGTAGCATTTAAACTTGAGCTTGGGAAATTTACATTCAATAAACACCCTTGCTAAGTTCTTTTCAGAAAACAAGTCTCATGCATTTTTATGTGCTTCTGTATTATTCAATATGCTACACCTTACTTAGACTTAGTCAGAGTTCTGAAAGAAAATAAAAAATACAACTGGGATAGTTCTTAGATGTAGTCTGCCAAATATTATTTTGCCCAGGTCATGTGTTGTGTGCTATCATTAGTGTTCTGTGCTGGAAATTTTATTGTTGGTTGGGGTTTTCTGTTTGGTTGGTTTGTGCCCTTTGTTATGACCTTGGGTCTCAATCAGCTCATTAAAAATTAAATTGCTTATTATAACCTGGCTTCATTTTCCACTTTGATCAGAAAGCACAATAGGTTCCTTAAGTGGATTTACCCATAAAATATTCTGGTAATGAGAATAGAAGAGGCAAGTTTAATAACCTTAATATCAAAACAAAAGTTACAGAAATACCACCCAGAGGATAATAACAAACATTTTTTCTTAAAAAAAAGATAAAACTCCTTGAAATATGAAAATTCTGGTTTTTAGCTTATTAGATTAATATCTTTAACAATTTGAAAGAGGTATAATTTCCATTTCTTCCATGGCTAGTTCTCATCTCCAATCAGCCTGTCAACATTACGGCTTTATTTAATTTGTACTTCAATAATTTGAATTCAAAGAAGGAGATAAAACTGTTTTAAATCATAGAAAAATTTGCTGAATGGTGTTAATTATCCATTTTTAACAGTTTTTCAGTTTTACTGTGTTCACTTATTACTTTCTATGCAGGAATACTTAGATATCTCATAGGTGTTGCCTCACACAAAGAGTTGGGAATGGGTAGTGGTAGAAACGCAACATCAAAATATTTGTAATTTGAAAGCACAACTCCACTTAGTCTAATTTCACTAGTCCACTTAGCCTAGTTTCTCACAGGGCCTAGGGGAAAGTATGAGAGTAGGAAAAATATAAAATTATACTTGTCCAGCATCTTAACTGCGCTTTCTGTGACCCTATGGTGCCAGTGATCTTTGTGTTGCCTATATAAACAACAATGATCTTAAAGCAAAATATTCCTATGTAAACATGAGTGTTTGATTTTTTTATTAGTATTACTCCCTTTTCTTTAGTCTTTTTTTTTTTTTTTTTTTGTAATTATTCTCTTTCCATTTGTCTCCTTTTTCAAAGGTTTCAGTCATTCTGAAATGAGATCAAATCCCTGCAACTAAAGTGACCAGTCACAAGCCATAGAGGATGAACAGCTCAGCCATGGTTCTGACTGTTGAAAACACACTGGAAATGTTTGCAGAAAGAGATGGAAAAAAATTCATAATGGAGGGAATTGATCAACAATGAATACAGAAACCTAAAACCAGTCTGTCAAATGTAACTTGCACTTGCTAGTTCTAAATGAGTAAGGATCCAAACCAAATCATTAAGAATAACTTTAGGAAGAAACATGAAATAAGTTTGCTTACTATTAAGACAGCCTCTGAAAATTGAATTAACATTAAAATTAGTACTAGTTTTAAATAAATACAGAAAGATGAAACATTTATTTTAGGATTCCATCATAACATTATAGCTGCCAGGCAAGGGTTGGCAAGCTTAACATTTGACAAGGGTAGCTGTTTGAAGCCTGGTCTGCCCTACCTTGAGGAAATAAAAAAGTCTGTCTCAAGTGCCGCCTTGAAATGAGACAGAAAAAGTAAATGGTGACTTGTCAACTCCAGCTAAAATCCCTGAGCATGCCCACATGTGGCAAAGGGCTAGGAAGGAATGTTTTCTTGCTCTTATTATTCATTTTTCAGTCAAGTGCATAGGGTTTTTCCTTCTTTATCACACTTTAGAATAGTTACCGTCCCTTTTTTTCTTTTGTAAGCACAAATTGAAGATGTAAATGTAAAGACTGAGTATGCAATACTTTTCAAGGAGTTTATATTGTTTTCAGATTTCTGGAAAATGTTAAAGGTGAGAATTTGCTTATTTTCATTCAAACCTTTTTTAGATCTGAAACTTTAGAATTTCAGGACTTTAAGGAAGTTTCTGTTTAGAATTTTGCAAGAAAAGTTCAAGAGAGAAGCAAAATATTTTACACATCTATTTTTCCCATTTGTAAATCTCCTTGCTACTGTCTGGAAAATTATTGAAATATGGTTGTTTTCTTCAAAGTATTTTGTATGATAAAAGGTCTATTCATGATATGTATATAATAAAGAGTCATTTTATAAAAAAAATTTTTATTTTAACAAATTATTTAAGTTCCAAAACAAAGCTGTTTTGTGGATGGAGTCCATGAAGAGTCATCAGCCAGCTGATAATATAGCACATTTTGAAAGCTCTGAAATTGTCTGTTGATATTATTTCTTGACTGAATTATTCAGTTTTGCAATCTGCTATTCATATATATATTTAAATGAAGACATTTTCCTTGGAAAATCACAGTAACCTAAATCGAACTCTGATTTCTGTAAATAGCTTCAATATATTTCCCCACATGATGTGTACACTTTATGCAGCATAATTTTTACAATAAATCTATTAGAATCTTTCATGTGTACAAATATGGAAAATGGCAAGTTTTTTATATGTTCACATTATTTATGGTCACAGTTTATTTTATGGGTTATTTCCTATATGGCAGTAGTTACAAACATGCCAGTATTTTTCAATCTTGGGCTGAATATTGTATTAAATAATTACTGTTCAGAACAATATCCTGATACAGGTCAATGATTTGAAATAAATTTTGATCAATCATTAATAAACTGCACTTCATATATTTCATTTTATCTAATGTACTGCTTTTGGCTGTGTTCTGTGTTCATTGTGAGTAGATCGCTCATTAAGGAAAAATTATTCTGTTCTCAAATTCTCCAGCCACTGCCATTCACAAGTGATTAGGTTAAACTAGTTTTAAAATTAGGAAACAATATCAGTAACTTAAGGAGCAGTAATAAGCAAAAGACTGTTAATACCCAGATGATTCAAAATTAAGATGTACATGAATATATAATAAAATTGATAAGACACATATGTATATGCATTTACATATTTACACATACAAAATTGTATATATTTACATTTACATGTATGCTTGTAGAGACAAAGTAGAGATATTTTTTAAATATATAAATATATAAATGAATAAAGGGCATATATATTTTCAATACTTAAAAAAATATGGGCTAATACCTAAAATAAGACTTTCTTTCCTTGTCATGGGAAGTATCTAGAGCCTTCTTTACGGTTTGTTCCGTATATTCAATATCCTGTAATAAGTGTGATGCTTTGTTGACTGCATTGGCTTTTCTTGTCATTGTTTAGGTTTTGTAAATAAAACCAAAGGGGTTTTGATATATTGCAAAGCATTATCAGTTTCTGTCAGTACTTGGATTGATTGTTTCTCACACAGAATAACAGCACTTGGGTAAACTTCCAGTAAAATATAACACTTCATAATGTCGCTGTTTCAGCTGACAATAAGGTGCGTGCTCACATGTAAGCATGAGTTCAGTCCATCCCAAATCAAAGCACTGTAATTTACATTTAGTATCTGAAAAGTTAGTTTTGCTAAGGTGTTTGCACCTTTCCCGTTGTTTTCAGGTATATAATGGTTAGACCTTTGCTTTTAATTTAGCAGGTAAAAATACGAGTTCAGAAGTATTTAGTTCCTAGTTAGTGCCAAGTGTTTAACAGGATTCTTGTCTGAGTTTAGAAAAGTCGTACTACCTTCATTACACCATTTATAAACTAATCAACTGTTTCGCCTTCCTCCCCACCCCTCAGCTTATGCAGACTGAAATTTGTTTATCTATTTTCATCCAGGAAGAGGAAGTAATTTAAAATTCTCTCCTGGTAAAACAAAACTGTACTCCTTTGGTATGAGGTTTGTACTTCATTATTTTTGAGATAAGCCTTTGAAAATTCTTTCTGCAGGTAGACCTTGTTCACTTCACAGAGGGAACATGCATTTCTAGTGTATCAGGTTGTTCTGAAAATATGAGTGGTTTGAAGTAACATGAGGGAAGGATTTGGTACACTGAGTCAAATCAGTTTCTGATTACTTTTCTTCTTGTGGAGACTACCCTGTTGTGTTGAAATATGTCCCTGCAACGCCATTCGGATAATCGACACACTGAAGAACCACTGGCTTGTTAAAGGGCAGAGAACTGAAGCACCGATAACTTTTTGCTCTTTCTCTTCCTCCATCTACCATCCTAATAATTGCCATTAGGCATCAAGATTCTGTATATGGAAGTGCCTTTATTATAGAAGCAACAATAGTTGCTTTCAGCTATTCTAACATCTGAAACTGGGGTTCACAGTTGCCTGACTTTACTATGATTGTTATCTAGATTGTTGTGCTTTTCAAAATTATTTCCTCTGCTCCTTTCTCCCAATTTTGACACTTTTATTCTGAATCTACAGTGAGGCTGTGTGACTTTCTGCCATTTTCTGTTGCTGTAGAGAAAGCATAAACATAGCTATGGCTTTCAGCTTTCCCCATTATCCTCAAAATCATGCAATAGAATTTTTAATGTTTGGTGGTTTTTTGTCATGTCCTTTATGTGCTATTTTGAGCTTATCTATAATCACCATCTACACTTTGTGGCAAAATGTATCCAGAAAGATCCTATATGTTTAAAAGACGAATGCTATCATTCTGTAGAATCAATATATCCTTTGGCAGAAAATGATAGATTATACATGATTTATATTTTATATTTTACTGGATGGATTAGAATTTTCATGACAGCCTTTTAACATGACACAAAATACACTGATAGCTAAGGTACTGGAGAGCACAGTCTCTTCTTATTATATCTTTTTTTCTTCTTCTTCTTTTTTTTCTTCTTTTTTTTAATGAGAAAAATATTGGCTTTGATACTTTTCAAGGTCAAAAACTTTTCAAGTGACCTCTAAGGAAAAAATCATTAGGAGATATCTCAGGCTCTTGGAAAAACCTTCTCTTATTCTCTTATTCTAGGAAGAAAATTTCATTTGGAGTCAGAAGCAGAACATGGGCTCTTTTACAGTGCAATTACTTAATCAGTACTTCTGAAGATTAACTTGAAATACTGCATAACTGAACAAAGCTCATTTTTCCTTACAAAAACAGAGCCCCATTAATTTAAACTTTATTTTAAAGTATATCACTTTAGGTACAATGCAGTACTCTGCAGTGTCTAATTTCAATCAGCAAGAACATTAATATAATAAAAAATGTATTCTAAGTTAGATCCGAAAGAACACATCATTGTCAAGGGACATACTTTCAAGTTCATGTCTTTAGTCACATTATTTAGTCTTTGGGGATATTTTTGGTATGTGTTGCATTTACTCAGAAATTAAGATGTTTGTTGTCCCTGGTGCCAATTCACTTAACAGTTCCATTGATTTCCAGTTCAGTTTAAGTAAAGAAAAATATTTTTCACTGTGTAACACAGTTTTTGCAGCTTTTTTTTCTTTTTTTTTCACTACAAAAGGAGCTTGGAGTTGAAAGCTGATATATGTCAAATAGTATACCTCACTGAGCTTTTAATGTTTTTGTAAGGTAGCAAAAGTTATACTCTGTACTAAAAATGGGCAATTATTTTGTAAATTCACATGTAAGTATGAAAAGTTACTAAGGTTGTTCACAGTGTGATGTAAATGCCTGACAAGAGACATGGTCTTAAAAAGTAATGGTATCAACATTTTGTCAACTGATCTGCAAAGTTTGTGCCTACTCAGAGATGCATTGGGTGTTTCAGAGTCACTGGAATGAATAGAAAATCTGAAGTTTTAACTGCCGTGGCAGAGGAATCTTGAGGCACCCTATTGTTTTATGTCTTACCAAGTTTCCCAGAAGTTTGCAGGATAATGCAGGAAAATCCTGTGGCAAAAATCCAGGGATATTCTTTTTGTTGTCCATTGATCAATTTTAAATTAGCTTGATAAATGGATTCTATGTTCTTTTTTCATTTTGTATTGTTCTCCACACTGCTGAGTCTATCTATTCAAATACAGAACAGCTACACCTTTTAAGTATTTTGGTAAGCATTTTTTTCATAGTTCATACATAATTGTGTATTTTAGTAATAGAAGAAATAGAGAAATTTTTTTTAGTTTGACATACTATTTGGTTTATACAAATAGTTAAAAGTAAAATGATATTTTCTATTTAGAAACTATGTTGATAGAAAGATGAGTTTTAAGTGTCAAAGTGGGAACTTAAGGTGTATCTTCCTCACCTATAATATCAGACAATTTTCAGCTTTATGATCAAATATTTTGTCTCAGTTTATATTAAGTACTACATTTTTTCTCATAAACCATGTAAGGCAAGCAATCCTAGTCCATGTAATGTGAAAAAATAAATCATGCCTTAAAAATACATTGATAAATGTGTTTCCCCCAAAGTATTTATATACTAGACATTGCTGATATAATGCAAAATTCACAGAGATAGTTGGTAACAGTTTTCCACTTTCTCTTTTCCTCCTTCCTTCTTCCTTCTTTCCCCTTCCTGTCCTTTCTGCTTGATAAGACACTGCCTTCTAATTTTCTTTTTGTGAAATCCCCTCAGGCTAGTGCTAATTCTGGAAGAAATTAAAAGCTTGGAATCAGACAAAGAACTGTTTTACTTACAGTTTAACCTGCATTGAAAGTTGTTGACACATGCAACAGAGCTGGTGAGATTTTTCTCCTTTATTTCCTGTGAAGAGAGACAGAATTTGTTACTATGAACGCAGACAATTTCCTAAGATCCTGAGTTCAACGAGGTCACAGGTTTAAAGCTTTTGAACACTTACTGAAATTTTATGTCAACTTCTAGACTGGCTAGCTTCAGACATGGAATGGCTGAAAAAGTTGGTATTAACTTCAACGCCTAAGCACCCCTCACTACATGGTAAAGATCTCTGAATGTGACAAACATTAGCAGTGCTTTTCAAACAAGGTCTTTCAGTCCAACAGGACCACCACTGGTTGTTTAATTGTGGTTTTGGATAATGAAACTCGTTGTATATCATTATTAATCACATTATTACCACCTTCTTTAAATAGAATAGGACATTCAAGTGAGTGATTTAAATGGATAATGATAAAAAATATTTCAAGGGATAATAAATATTTATCTATTACTTTATTGTTCCCTACATGATACATAATAAGTGATGCAACTGCTGCCTCCAATATCAGCTTCAGTGGCCTATTCTTTCTCTATGGAAATTAGGAGAATGTTCCTTTATGTGAAATTCAAAGTTTGTCCTATATTTCTGTGCAAATATTCAAGATAAAAGTTTATGTATCTGCAAGCTTAGCATTCCCTGAAAGTATTTTGGCCACAGAACTAGAAAAAAGTTCACATTCAGTGAATATAATGATCTTCATATACACACACTAAAGAGTAGTATATCTTAAGCAATGGGAACAGGTTTTCCTTGGGAAAACCTTTGTGTTATAGGTGACTTTTTCATTACATTTTCTTGAATTAATGTGCCTTATGATGGTAATTCAAATACTAGAACAGCTGCTATTCAGATGTAAAGTAATATTATGACTGCAACAGTTGCTTAAAGTTTGCTTCACTTTTTTATTTTTCACAGAAATCATAAAAAAATATGATCAGTAGGGACATCAAGTGGCTATTCAGTCAAGGCTTCTCTCATTCTCTGCCAAATCAAGGTCAGTCATACAAAATTCATTCCAGGCAGATGTCTGTCTTACCCATGTTTCTTTTGTATTCTAAAAATAGCATTTTAAAATATTTCTACTTTACAGAGAGTATACTCTAGTACTTTCTTGAAAGAGCAAGAACTAAATGAGAGTAAAAGTTTAAAATCATAGTGTGCTAAAAAAACTCCTGCATGTCCATTCATTCTTCAGCTGTGTAACTTATTTCTGATTTCATGTTCTCCCTAAAAACTGTTGTTAAAAAATCCTGATATATCATGATTTCAGGAGGCAAAGCTGCTGCATTTGAATCAGAGGTGGTTATCTTTTACTGGATAATCTAGTGCTTTCCTTTTACTTAGGTGGAGTACATTTTTGGCAGAATTCCCTAAGATTTCACTGAAGTCATGATTTAACTCTGAGGACCTGAGGTAAGCAACATACTTAGTCTTCGCTTTTACTGGTCTTGGTGGGATTTAGATGCCTCCTGAAGGATAGGTTCCACACAAACATTTGCCATATTTCTCACTTCTATACCTCACCTACTGAATGCTTCAAAATATGTGAGGCGGTGCATCTGAATTCACATGGGGGATTGCTCTAGAATGCTGTACAGTTTAACTCAGCTGGGACTACTGTTACAAATGAAGATGGAGAGAGGAAAGCACCAAACTCAAGTGTGCAAATATTCCCTTCCTGTAGAGATCAGGCTCTCCCCACTATGGAAAGAGATTCCCCTCCTCATACAGTCTAGCTGAGAATGTGGCAATACACATCAGGAGCAACAGGAAATGAGTTGGAGCTCTCCTTGCAAGAATATAAGCTGCAACCTTAAAAGAATTCCTAAGGTATCAACATTGTAACAGGTGTTTATAATGTCTTTCTAAACATATGGATGTTTTTAAGGATTCCTCCTGAAGGACCTATCTGTATGAATTACTCCCATTGCACCAGACATTTCCTAAACATTCTTGAATCACCGGATTCATCTCCATCTCTTTTCTTCAGGGGATCATTTTCTCGATGAAAACTGCATCTGTCAAAAGAAAAAAAAGGAAGAATCAAACATTCTAATGGACTTTTATGTACTGCATGTGTAATTTTTTTAAAATAGGATGATATCTTCTGCCACTGCTGACTTTTCTGCTAGAAATTGTAACATATCTCCTCATAAACTGAAATTTCATATTTCAGTTTCTAAGCTCAGCTCTTATGTACAGCAGAAAAACACATCTCTATTAGCCCAATAGAGGGAGAGTGCTGCAATTGCTACTCAGAAGAACACAAAGCTCAGTGTTTGAAAGGGACATAAAAACTCCTGTATTCCTTTGCAAGGATGGATTGTGCTCAGTACACATGAATTGTCCAAAGCAGCAAGAAAGAATTAATCATCAGTTTCTTACCATGAAACACAAGAGACCAGGAAATGGGAGGCTTTTTATCACTTCCAAATACAGAGATAGTTTTAAAAAAGGTGTTATTACACCCTGAAATACTTAAATGTGAAGCTTTTATTCTTCATCAGTCATCAGCTCTAATGGTACTTTTTGATGGAATTTTTTTATTAGTAAATACAAAGTTTTACCGCTAAAAATAGTCAAAGCAGCCTGAATGAGGAGTTTTTAAAGTTTATTACTACAAAGAGACATTTCTCTGAAAGCATAATCTTTAAGTAGTTTCTGTAGGTTTTATTGCATGAATAAAAGGTAAATTCTGTGTACACTGCAGTTTCAGAGAATCATTTGTATGAATTAAATCATATTTGTTTTCATTTGAATGAAATTTTACATTCTCTAAGTCTGGAAGCAAGACAGAAATTGATAAAAAGCAATTATGAGCATTTTTAATATTTAAGAAATGTACAGGTTTACTATTTGATGATCAAATTTGGTATACTCTATGCTTATCTTCATTACCTATCTTATATATAGTTCAAAGCCAGGCTGGATGGGGACTTGAGCAACCTGTTATAGTGGAAGGTATCCCTGCCCATGACAGGACATTTGGAACTGCATGATCTTTAGAGCACCTTCCAAGCCAAGACATTCTATGATTCTGTTATCTTTTTCTAAAGTAAAAGGTAGAATGAAATGCTCCTGCAAATATTAGGGGACTGTCATGGGTTTACCTCATGGAAATGCCTCATCAGAAAATACAGTGTTAAGTCCACACCAAAAAAAGGTAGAACTTTACAAGATATAACTTTAAACATACAATCACTGTGTGTGATGCAGACTTTGAATCATGAACAATTATTTTGCTGTAACTTTTGCTGAATCAAGTGTATTTGCAGTAGCACACTAAGAGTGTGCAAGGGTGACTCCATGCATTCATGGGTAAATCTGTTTTTTACTGGTTGCCTGTAGATACATTTTTACACTTTATAACTTCATGTTTTGTAAATAAGACTTTTTAGAATGAAAGCTCAGCGTAGGCAAAACTATTTCAAAGAGTGGTGATTAAAGCAATATAATAGACATAATCTGTAAGCAACATTATAGGTGCCTTAGTGTTAGAGAACATAAATGCATTCGTCCAAATTCCCCTGGAGAATTTGAAAACATCAAGCTTTTGGCTTTGGTCTGTAAGAAACTTCATCCATTCACTCAGTTTGGACTGTGGCTGAGGGTGGGCAGCTGAGATTTGGGCACTAGAGTGCATGGGCTTATGCGTGGCCATCTGCCCCTTCTATTCCAATAATATTGTCATTTTCTCTTATGAGGACAGACACAAGTCACAATCATGTTCTGCTAATGCAAGCAGTTCTGCAAGCACAAATGCAGGATCATTCATGTGTAGGGAACTGATGCAAAAAAAGGTTCCGAGATATAGATTGTCTCCATAAAACTGTTATTCCAAAAATTTCTTCACCATGGAAGAGGAATTAATTTATGCACAATTTAATGACAACAGGGGAACACTGTTTTTATACATGATGACTTACAACTCTATGTTGAAGATGGATTGTGTTCCTAGAAGAAAAGAGATTGTATCCTTGCATTGAGTTCCCTGTGACCTTGTGGTTGCCAGGTACATAAAAATCAATCAACATAGGAAGCTAGTGTGGGTTTCTGTAGGGAAATGAGATATTTGCATAATAAATAAAGAAGATAAACCCCACATGAATTCCACATGAATATCTAGTTTACCTTTTTCTTTTTTTTTTCCAATTCCAATTATTTTTGGAGTCAGACTCAGAATTTTAGTGACTTGAATGCTTGGAGTTCTGGCAGCAGAGCTTTCTATTTGTTAATCTCATGTGGCCTAACATTCAGTCCATGAGGCAGAGGAGTTCTGAAGCTGAGCCTGGAAGATTAGTGTGCAAACTAATCAGACTTGGTCAACAATTTTTTTTCTAATGTGGAACAATAAGAAGCTTTTTTCCATTAGTCTCACCCTTTTAATTTTGGCACCATTTTGCCTTTTCTTTTGCCTGTTTATATATAGCAATAACATTTAACTCTATTTCTTTTTCCTGTGTGAATCAAGTCATAGGACCAAATTTTCTCCTTACAACTTACCTACCAGGTGTGAGGCTGCCCAGGTCTTTATGCAGTCAGTGACCAGTAACTCATTGCTAATCTTTGCATTCCAGGACGGTGTTTTCTCCACTTGACCACACCATTAACAGATCCAAAGACACATACGAGATGTTTTAAGAGCTTTAGGGCCAGTTGATACTTAGTCTTCTGAGCAGAAACTGGACTGTCAGCTGGAGACAATAGCCTTGAGGGCCCCTATGAAGGATTCACTCAAGAGTTCTCAAGAGCTTTAACTAGATCTTCTGTGTCCTGTGCCAGCTGATGCTGCTTTCATCCATTGCATTCAGTTCCCCTCCACACAGATAATATACTTCAGTTTCATCCTTCAATTTCATCATTTATTCTCCTCCCTCCTCAGCTTAACTTCTCCTTTTCTTCCTTAAATGGACTCATGCAAAAATAAACATATTTTAATATTGGTATTATCACAATGATTTAGCCATATGCCAGATTCACATTATGACCTCTGTCTATATGTTAGCCCTTTATATGTGGTTTAGATTGTTAAATTTTCAAGTGTAACAGGATGAGTCTTTTCGTCGTTTTTTCTACTGCATCATTTTATATGCATCAGATATGTTTGGTATGGTATATCAAATTCTAAGTAATTTAGGGATGAGATATTATGTGCTGATCTTTGATTATTAAACCTTGCAAAGCTGACAAGACTTCCAGCTTAAGTGGGCTCATTATACTATAAAAAAAGGATATATTATGAGGCCAAAGATTAACTGAAGTAGGGATATCAGAATACTTTTTGTGGCAAAATCTTCCAAAGCAGGAGCGCGTGATCACAATATGTTTTTTTATCAGCCAGGAAGAACAAATATACTTCAAAATAAGAAATATTACCAGTTGTAGTTTTATTACTTGAAAAGTAATTGCTTGTATAGGTAGAATTTTAATATGCTTTCTCAAACTTGCTTCCTGATGAAACCTACCTTTCAGGAGGTTTCAGCTGAATTTAAAATGTTTTTTTGAGCTAGAATAGCAGTAGACATGTCCTTATTTTTATGTCTGAATTTCTGCAGATTTGAAACTAACATGTTAAACCCTCAAATCTGATGTACCTTTAGCTACAATTCCCCTACCTGTTAGTCTATATGCCTCAGACAGATGGTTCTGTTGTCCTGATTAATATGCTGATTATTAATAGGACATTATTTCTTAAACATATAACACTTCTTTAAAAAATGGTGAAATATGTTTCATAAAAATATTTTATGTGTCAGATGTAAATGTGTAACCTGAATAATCTTATATGGATGAAATCTGTCAAGATTTTTAGCAAATGTACACAAACTGTTGCATTTGACTGCAGATAGATGCATTCCTTCTTACACGTTACTCTGACAGTAAAGTCATGAACTATCCTTCTGTCTTCAAATTAAATCTCTTATTTGTGATTGATTTATTTAATTCATTGATATTCTCCTACATTGAGATAAACAGAGTGAGATACATAGTGTCAACCAGAAACAGAAAAGTGTACCACTGCAGTAATTTGGGAGCAGATCCCTTTTTCCTTTAAATCCAGTGCCATCAGTGTTATTAGGCCAGCAATGAGTTAAATTGTTTTCATTTAGGCTAATTAATGGCTTGTATATAAAATCTGAAAAAATTGTATTCATACTTGTCATTATTTTCACATACGAAACAATCTCAGTCTTTGAGATCTGTTTAATAAATTCGAACTGTTTTAAAAATTGCTTGTGAAAAAAAATAAGTAGGGAAAGAATTTAGTGGTGCTTAATCTGGGAACAAAAACCCGTTTATTAATACTTTCACTCTAGAAACGGACACCATGAATAACACCCCACCAGAGATAGTGCACAAATCTGTTGAAGTGAAACAAGTCTGCAAAACCTCCACATCTAGAATCTTCCACTTCTTTCAGAAAAACAACATATGCTTGAGGTGTTCCTCCAGTTACATTTTATCTTCTACAGGCAATGCCATTAGATATTTTGGGGTTATTTAAGAGGCTTTGGGAAACTGTCAGTGTAATTGAACTGAAAACTGATCAACGCTCAGTGAAAACTCAGGTCTGCACTGCTTATATCATACATTCCCTGGGCACTCCTTTTTCTCTTTGCTTTTGTTTTTATTTTTATTCCCACAGGCCAGCTGGGCATGAGGAGCAGGCTGGAAGAGTGTGTGTAGCAGAACTGATGGAGCTGAGGCTCAACAGGAAACTTTCCATTGCTTCAGAAGTTAAAGGCAAGGCTCAAGAATGGGAGAGTCTGAATACCAAATGCAATGAGCATGTAAACTCTTACTAACACCTTCAAATATTCTGCCTAGTGTTCCCCTCTAGGTAAGTAATTGCAGTTTATTAGAGTGGACCGATTTACTTCTTGGTGTCTGGAGATAGAGTGGGATCAACACAGTAAAGTATAATTTATTGAAGGTTAAACTACCTATCAATTATTTATGTGGGTTTTTTTTTTCTCCCCAGTCCTTCTGTGACATGGGGCAGTATGAGCCTTATTTCCATGTCAGAACAACTGAGACAAGAAAGACAGATGCATGCTTAGGGACATGTAAGAAGTTTGTGAATAGCAGTTCCAGATTTTCAAACTCAATTCAGTATTTTAATCGTTAAACTGTCTTCCTCTCTTCCCCACTGATACATTTCTGAAATGTATTTTATCAGTCTATGATCACTTGCTGATTTAACTATAGAGAGCATATCAGGTGAAAACCACGGGTATTTAATTTCTCATCAGTAAGTGGCATTACAGGAAAGAATCTGCTTCTGAAAGACAAATCTTGCTTATATCTGCTAGCAATTTAGCAGATGGCTGACATCACTTTTGCTTGCTTTTTCAAACAATTATGTAGCTAGGTAATCACTGTATAAATCAAAGAACAAACTAAACTGAAAGAAGATCTAAGGGATCCACATGTACTTACTGCAATGAATCATCATTATGTGCTCTTTATAAAACCCCATCTGCTGTTAGGTTGCTACTGCCAGCAAATTTTATTACAAATACTACTTTTATAAAACACCTAATCCACTACCTTCAGTATTAGTTCACAGAATTATGGTATAGAAGTGTGTATTATGCATGCTACGCAACTCAGAATATATTTATCAGGGCAGCAATACTACATTTGAATTCATCTTAACACAGAGCAGGCAGAACAATAATGTAAGTATCTATCTCCTGTTCACAGGGCTGAACTGAGAATAGAAGTGATACATTGCAGGCATACCATTTCTAGGTAAATAAATTAATCCTTGTAAAAATTCAATCTATGTAAAAAAAACCCAAAAAAACCTTTAATCATCCAGGAAATATCTACTCAGTTATATCTTTGTGAGTAAAGGGAGTATAATAAACCCTTAGGATCCTAAACAGAGAGATCTTAATGGGAAAATATCTTTAAATACTACTGAAGACTTTCATAACACATATCACCTTTCCAGTAAAAACCACTCAGTTAAATATTTTCTATGAGGTCCCTCCTGTTTAGCTTGAATCTTTTATTTGATATGAAAAAGCATCTTACACACAGCTTAAGCCCAAGCAATCACGAGGTAGAGACATTATTATCTCACTAAATTCCTTTGGCCAGGACAGGAGAATTTAAGTATAAACAGTATTTTTATTCTAACCAAATTTCAGAGTTGTGGTGCCTATTGGGAATTCTTATGCAGCATTCACTGCTGCCAACAATCAGCCTTTTTAGTCTTGCTAAATACCTATCCCTTATATCCTTATCCATTCCTAAAGTTTTTCTCATGGCAAAATTCCATTTCCAGTTCCGTTTCCTAAATTTTACAGTGTAGCTACATGCATTCTGTTAGGATATAGCTCTCTTTTTGGATGAATATATCAATTTTATATTTTATTATATAGGTACATCAATAGTTGTTTTGAGGCTATATGATCGTCAGCATCAGTAGGAAAGATTTGTGTGTTAGGATCCATCAACTGCACCATGTGTTACGCTGTAGGAAACGGAAAGAATGGTTAAATCTATGTATGTTTAATAGAAGTTTCAGATAGTAGAATAGTAATAACTGCACAGCATTTTTAGTCTTCTCTGTAGGTTTGAATTTTGGAGTAATGTGTGCTCAACTTCTGCCATTATTGTACATTTATGGTTTTGCATAGGGCTTGCAAATAAAAATAGTGTCGATAATGTGTGGGGCAGAAATGACAGTGCCCCCTTGGTCCCCAAAATCTAGAGCTACCAGACAATAGCTGATCCTCACTTGCCTGTGTTGACAATGTTCCATTAAAAAAACTTCTGCGACAGGAACTGGATGGCATTTGCACACAATCATACTAAACTCTGTATCATTACAAGCCAACAGTCCTGGGAGGAATACTATTCCACTTACCTGAAATATAGTGAATGTCTTTCCTCCTAGGAGATACACTTATCTTGCCCCTAATGTGCTAAGCATCATAGTTATATTAAACATTATCCTTATACTATTTCTGCCCTCTCTATTAAAACCTAGAGCTTTATAGGCACTAGGGAGTTTTCTATCTATATGATTTTCCATATCTGTTGGATAAATTAGAGATCCAAATGCAAAATTTAGAGCTCATAAACATTAGATGGATTTGTGAGTGACAATCCCTGGAGGGCTTTAGGTCCATAAACTAATGAGACATAAATATAGTGGAGTAAGGAAGGGTATTTTTATCTGTGATATACAAACTAGTTCCAAACTTGTTCAGGTCATTACTGGAAAACTATATACATTTTCCTAACATCAGCATTACAAAATTTTGCAAGATAATTAACATCTTTAAGAACGAATACATTATGAATTGGAATTGTGAGGGGAAAGTGATTTGGCATCCTCTTTTAAAACTTTGTAGTCATAAAATGAGTAAAATAGGCATAGCTTTCCACTAATTGTCATATAAGGACTTACAGTGGAAAGGGAATCATACCTTCAAGTATAAGATGAGGTGTTAGCATTTCGTGACACATGGCATCCCTGTTAGTGAAGGGAGAGGCATGTCACAAAAGCTATAATGATTTTGCTCTATGTCATGCCACAAGGTAGCAGTGTTGTGGTACAATCTTGATAATTTTCTGATGCAAGTCACTGAGCAGGGGATCAGTTCTGTTTCTATCAAAATCAACAGAAGTTTTGCTGTTGACTTCTGAGGACTCTTTCCAATATAACCAGTGAAACCTCACTTAAATGCTTTGTTTGCAATGTGTCAATTAGTATCACAAACCCTACTACATAATATTTCATTGAGTCATTATTGGACAAATACTGAAACAGTTAAAAGAACAGAAAAAAATTCTAATCAATGCAAAAAGGTATAATTTGATTTTTTTTTCTGTGTTCCTGTTTTTTTCTAGTATCTGTGAAAATGAAAATTGCTACCAAAAAAAGTGGAAATGTGAAAAAAAGTGACTAATAGAGTAATTAAGTTAGCTTTTTATTCCATCCATAGGAATTTGAGAATACTGTTCAGTCAAGCAGTTTTCGATGTATGCTTTTTTATTATTTTTGAAGGCATGTTTAATCAGATATGAAGGCCCTTTTATTCTGAAGATCAAATCTTGTGAAAGATCTGTTGTTGTCTGGTGAAAATGAACATTAGTTCTATTGTATTTTTTTTAATGGTTTGGGTTGAAAAGGGACCTTGATGATCATGTAGTTCCGACCCCCGTGGCACCGACAGGGACACCTACCACCAGACCAGGTTACTCAGAGCTCCGTTCAGCCTGGCCTTGAACACCTCCAGGGATGGGGCATCCACAGCTTTCCTGGGAAACTTGTCCAGTGCCTTACCACAATCAGAATACATATTTTTTTCCTAATATGTAATCTAAACCTACTCTCTTTCCATTTGAACCCAATCCACCTAGTCCTGTCACCAGCTGCTGTTGTAAATAGTCTTTCCCCATCTTTCATGTAAGTTCCCTTCAGGTTCTGGAAGGCCACAATTAAGTCATCCCAAAGCCTTCTCTTTTCCAGACTGAACAATCCCAATTCTTTCAGCCTTTCCTTATAGGAGAGGTGCTTCATCCCTCTGATCAGCTCAGTGGCCCTCTTCTGGAGTCTTTCTAACACAATTTCAGCTATTGTGTTATCACAGGTAGTTGTTTTTAACTAAGCAGCAAAGTATTTTTCTTTCCAGATGGAGCCTTTTTTCCTGGGCTTCTGGATGTTGATGGCAATTAATTTTCACTGGATGTGAAGAGACCCACTCTTTCAGATTCCTTCATGTTCATGAATAGTATAATGTGAATAGAAATGTTCAGGATTATTAGTTTACACAGGGACATATGGATTAAAAAAACGTGTTAGGGGTTTATGACAGAAATAAGGAGTATTATAGTGAAAATGCTATGGGGCCTGCCAATTGCCATCATTCTATCAATATACAGACAACAAAGCTTTATGGTGTGTTCTACAGATTTTTATTGGCATGAAATTAATAGTGTAAATTACACAAAAGTGGCAAAGTGATGAAGGATTAGAGAAGATCGGGACAGATGGTCCAAGCTGTCTTCTGCATGGAAATTCTCCACACATATGGGATACTAATGGTGAATGAAGAAGCATTTATTGATTACTTTCAAGGTTGCTTGTTAGCATACCCTTATAAGAATATGTTTTCCATTGCTTGTTTTTCTGCAGTATCTGACACATTTAGTCTGAAACATTCAGATGGTGATGATAGAAGTCTATAAAGGTGAAATTATGTGGAAAATCATCCATACAGATCATCCTCATTAGCCAAAATGGCAAATCTTTTGCTTCCAGGGACCATAGGGAAATGTTGGTTTGACTAGATATCAAATGGCAATGAAATTGAGAACTGTTTTGTTATTACACTTAACAACATCCATTATCTACACACTTTGAATCGCATATGGTGTCTTTCACCACCCTTGTGAAAACAAGCTCTTGTCTGAATCTCAGTGCATCAAAGGAGAGTCCTAATACTTTGACATGCTAAAATCAATTAGGATTATCTCTGTACCAAACATATGCAAAAAAAAAGCAACAAAAGGACAAAGAAATAAACAATACTCCCTCTGCTTGCTACTGGGAGACCATTTTGGCACCAAGGTTGGAACTAAAATGAGGTGGAGAATTCCAGATGTGTTTATAAGACTTTCTCTGCTATGTGAAAGGAGGGCAGTGAGGGGTGAAAGCTAACGGTATAGGTGAAATAAAAGAGAAAAACAACTTGGGTAAAAATACATGGGCAGGACAGGAAGAGTGGGTGAAGGCAACACTTGGGAGAGAACAATAAAGGAAGGTGTAGTGGGTTGACCCTGGCTGAACACCAGATGCCCACCAAAGATTCTCTATCACTCCTCTGCTCAGCTGGACAGGGGAGAGAAAACATAAAAACAGCTTTGTGGGTCAAGGTAAAGATAGGGAGCCGTCACTTGCAGATTATCATCACAGGCAAAAGCTTGACTCAAGGAAATTAATTTTAATTTATTACCAAGCATGTCAGAGTAGGATAAGGAGAAACAAACCAAAATTTTGAAATACCTTTACCCCACCCCTCTCTTCCTCTCAGGAACCACTTCACTCCTGATTTTCTCTGCTTCCACCTCCCCACTGGCCTGGAACCAGCTGCACCACAGGGTTTCCACAGGGTCACAGCCTCTTTCAGTCATCCACCTGCTCTGGCATGGGGTCCTCCATGGGCTGTAAGGGCACATTTGTCTCCCCATGATCTTTACTACAGGCTGCAGGGGAATCTCAGCTCTGGTGCCTGAAACACCTCCTCCCCCTCCTTCTGCACTAACCTTGGTGTCTGCAGAGCTGTTTCTCACACATATTCTCACTCCCCTCTCTGGCTGCTGATCTGCTGCAATTTTCTTTTCCCTCGTCTTAAAAGAGATATATTGCCACCAGTGCTGATGGGCCCAGCCTTGGCCAGCAACAGGTCCATCTTGGAGTTGTCTGGCATTGACTTCAATGGAAACAGAGGAAGCTTCTAGAGGCTTCTTGCTGAACCCACCCCTGAAGTTTCCCTGCTGCAAAAACCCTGGCATGAATACCCAATATGAGAATTTATAAGTTAACTAGGCATTAAAATAAATTGGAAATTATCAGGAAGGGAAGGGGCAGGGTGATAAAAAAATGACTGCCTTTTGCAATTACTTAAACAGGTATCCTGTAAGGAAAAAATACCCATGAATGTGGTTACACATAGGCGGGGTCCAGGTGCCCTAAGCAATGTGACAGATCAGAAGAGCCAGTGTGTGAACATAAAACCCTATCACAGGACATGTGTGGAATAGGAACAAACATAGGATCAACCATAAGGATATTCTTGGCACTGCATAACTATTGTGTCTTGACTGCAAAATTTCTGTTTTTTTATCACAGTTGTTTTTTTCTGGATGTAACAACATGTATGTTCAGTTAAAGATAATTGGATCCTCTATGTTCATCCCTGAAAGATTTCATTAAAGAAAAGGACTTACAGAGCCACCCTAATAACTTGACTGTGCACAGCAATTAAGGGACAGGGAGATGTCTAAGAGAAAAAAACCCAGACTTTTATCAGCAAAACTCCTGATTTTAAGTTTATTGTAATTATCCTAATTTCCTTTGAACAGCAGTGATCTCAGGTTTTTTATGTATTTTGGCTAGCTCAGGTAACAAGCACAGATCAGTTAGTTTTCTTTTTCTCTAGACAGAAGTATGCCAATTTTGTAAAGCAGAAGAGGGAAATAAAAAGGTACAACTTTTAATAAATACTAAAATATGGTTTGCTTCTATTTTTTTTCTTAGTCAGTCACAGTCTCCTTTTCTCTAGCATATGATTTACAAAATGATTCTATCTTATTTTATTGTAATAATTATTTTTTATGTGTGCATACACATATTTACAAAGAAATATATTACAACTAAACATACAAACACAGTGGCAATTTTTAATCAGTGAATTATAACACTGAGTTTCGCACCAGTGTAGCTCAATGCATTTAACTCACTCATGGTAGACAGCTCTTCAGAAAAAGCATGTGGAGAATGCTGCTTGGTAGGAGTCTTAAAAACAATTTAATTTATAAAATTATATTTAAAAATAATCATACAGTAGCCTTGTGTTTTTTAACAGACATATTTAGCATTTATTGAAGACTCTATATCAAATCTTGCTTGAAAAGTTGTGAACTGTGAGTTCCTGCTTTTGTTGCTCCTCAGTTTTTTCACAATTTCAATTATAAAGTTACCCTAGAATCCCTGTCTCTCTGTAAATGCCTGGGCAACTCTATTTTCTTCATTGGGCTTCCATAAATAAAATGGATGATCAGTTGTAGCCAATCAATAGAGCAGTTTGATCATAGTGGGACTGCCAAAGCTTGGTTAGTTAAAACTGGTTACCTATTAGGAGAGTAGATCTTGTTGGCTGATACATATTATTTTACTGTTTCTGTCACACTTAGTATGTAGATCTCATTGTTAGTTGGGTGGGGGGTCTTCAAGACAATTGATGTGGCTGAAGAAAATAGTATTGACTTGATACATGCAAATCATTCTTGAAAGTACTGTAAATGAGGTCCCTTGATAGACTAACATGCAGAGACTTGTTAAAAGCTTTGGATTTGTATGAAATCCCAAACAGAATTCCTGACACTTCCAGGCATCAGACTCCCCTGAAATTTGATTTGGTTTGCTTAACAACATATTTGAAGGATGGCAGGATCCTGACACAAAAGATTTGTGTGTTTGTGTGCGTGTGTGTGTGTGTGTGTGTGAAGTTTCTAATAGAAACCTGTTGTTCTCTGTTGTTATCACTCTGAAAGGCAGAAACATAATCAGAAAAATATTCTACAGAGCATAAAAAGATTTTGCTACTAGAAGTGTAAAGGACAGGCAGCTGTTTTTCACAGGGAACCCCTAGGATATTGCATGGTATGGAGCAAGAAAGGATGAGAGATATTTGCCTGGGAATCTGATAAGTTCTTTTCAATTTCTAGTCTCTCTTTATTTAATCTTCTGGGGAAGTCAGTTCTTTGGAAAATGGGAAACCTGTCTGTGACAGAGCTTTTGATTGTTCCCCTGTGAGAAAAGTCAACTTTTGTTTCTCAGTTTTGACTGTATTCATGTCTGGTAAGAGTCTGAATTCTCTACTTATCAGAGCCAATGTATTTCTATCAGTAGAGAGAAAGGGAGACCCTCACTCTGGATGATCTATGAACTCTGGGCTTACCTTTTTCTTGTCTTCTTTCCCACTCCTCTATTACTTAACTATTCAACACAAAGTAGCAATTCACTTTTACTGAGAAGCTGATTTAATCCCCTCTTTCATTCCACCTGCCAATCTTTCCTCAAACTCACTAGCTGGTAGCTTTATGGCCTTAATTTGACATTGATTGTACGTAATCTCCTCAAACCTCAAGCCTAGCCTTTTGCACTGAAGCAAGCCAGTGTTCAGCAAAACTCAATGCACCTTCCTCCTCAGCACCCTTCCTCTTCCTTTTAGAACCCTGGTGATACTAGCTAAAGAAAAACGCAGACCTGTTGCTGGTCTGGATAAGCAGGATCATAAGCTGCAGGGAAAGGAAAAGCAGCAGAAATAATATACAACTATGCAAAGACAAGAGCCATCTGAACCTATCCAAGATTTGTAGAGTTCCCATGGGATGCAAAGGACATACAGAGAGAGAGAAGCCCTTCTATTTTTCTTTTGTAAAGAAACTTAACTATCTTAAGACCTGTCTTTCCCACTGTGAACAGAAATATCTAGTTTGTTCTGCATAAAGCATATGCCCTGCAGGACCAGAAATCTTTTGGCAGGAACAAGCTGGATAAGAAGCTTTGATGCATGATGTAACTAGCAGTTGCACTCAGTATGCTTAATTGACAAAACCTCAACTTCAACAATAAAATTCTAACTATCTAAAATATGACCTTGCAATTTCCATAATATTACCTTTCATCTTAGTCACCAAAAATACATAAAATACTTTTACATCCTGCATTTTAGAAATGTGATTAGTTTTTATGAACACAGTTTTATATCTCCAACTCATTGGGTTTTTAAATTGTAAGTCTTACATTATTAATTTTGCTACTTGTCAAAAACTTAAGTTACTTTTTTCAAAAGTAGGTTTTTGTCCTGGTATCTCTACGGAATAACACAAATACAAAGAAAAGTTTGAAGACAGTAGAAAAAAAAATAAAGGAATTCTCATTATAACATTTAATGCTCTGGTATACATTTGAATATTTTAATTTAAACTTGTGACTTGGGGGACAGCACTTGATATTTTTTCATTGGTTGGTATTGGCAAGAAAATTCATAAGACTGAAATAATTCTAAAGGCAAAAATTTACTTTCTGCAGTTCTCTCTAAAATCTCAGCAGCCATTTTGTGCAATTTTTGAGGTGTATCAGAAATAAGAATATTAATGAAATTCTGTATTCCTCTAGAAATATGTAAATCCACCTATGAAATATCTACAAGTCCTTTTCAGTTACTGTCTAACCCTGGAGATGCTGTAAGCCCATTATTGTGTATTTCTTTAATGATCATATTGCCTAACCAGTAAAATTCTGTCCATATGCGTGCCTATGACTAAGTAAGCCTGAAACATTATCAGACTATTAAAATACATTGTACTAGGAATGTAGTAAGTAGAAGTAGAGCTTTGGCTCTGAAAATAAAAAAAAAGTTTTCCTGCCTGAAAACTCCAATACATATTTTAAAGAACATCTAATAGACTAACCCCAAGAGACAGAAGAAATGCTTTCCCATTTTAGCTAAAGGTAGTTAGATAATTGATTTGTAGTCTCTCATACCTGCCTGAAGGGTTCTGAATTTACCAATCCCATCTTGCACAATCCTATCTCGCCAATTCCAACTCCTGTAATAATGAAGTTAGAAGACTCCCTTAGCCTTGCTCACTGAAACCATTTTACTTTACAGAGAATAATTAAAGACTTACTGGGATACAGAAGAGAAGGAGAAAAACGGTGAAGTTGCTTGCTAACCAGTGGGAAGTGCAGTTGCATAGCAAGGGAATCTAAGTTTTATTCTTTCTTCAGTTAATGGTGGCAGATTTTAGGTTAAGCGTTAGTTCAGTCTCGGAGAGGACTCCAGAACTACATCATGAAGACGTTGCCCCAAACACCTCTGACGATGCAATTTGGTGGATTTTTGTTGCACCTAGCTGCCAGGGAGCAGCAAGGGCAGCCTGCTCCAAAGGGAAGGGTTGCTGGGAGCTGAGATTAACAAGATCAGCCTTGTTAGGTAGCACCACCCTCCTCCCCTGCCCAGCCTAAGCCATAACCACCAGTGGGGGCAGTGGTGGCCTCATCCAGTTTACTCTGGACTTTGGGGTATGGATGGCAACACGGTAGCCAAGAGCTCTCAGTACAGTGACTCAGATGCCTTGCTGATGTTCAAATATGACTCTGAGTCAATCATCTTACTCCATAAACAGCAGAGAGCCCAGGGCCCGCTGAGCTGTCCAGCATGGTAGTGGGCTGCACACCAGGATCGCCCCTTGAGCAGGGATGCCTCCCAAGGTTACTCTTAGAGCTTGAGAGATTTCTTGCCACAGCAAATTCTTGGTGATTGATAGCCTGCTAAACTTTAAAATCTTAGTAAATGATATGAAGGATGGACTGTGCAGAAATAATCGTTTAGACATAAACTGTTGACCAAGTCATGGCAACGCACCTGGAATTTGGGAGAAAAAATCTGCACTGAAATTCTGATTAGTACAGACAACAGATTCATAAACTGATCTTTTCTCCTATGCTTTATAATATCAATCCATTCCAAACATATTAGATGAGGAAGCCACAAGGCACTAAGTAACAATAAAATCTTAACAGTGCAGTAAGGAACTACCTAACATGATCACAGAATCACAGAATATGCTGAGTTAGAAGGGACGCACAAAGGTCATAAAGTCAAACTCCTGATCCTGCACAGCACCATCCCCAAGAGTCACACTGTATGCCTGAGAGCATTGTCCAAACATCGTCTTGAACTCTGTCATGCTTGGTGCTGTGACCACTTTCCTGGGGAGCCTGCTCCAGTGCACCCTCTGGGTGAAAAACCTTTTTCTAATATCCAACCTAAATCCCTATTGATGCAACTTCAGGACATTCAGGTCTTGTCACTGGTCACCACAGAGAAGAGTTCAGTGCCTGCCCTTCCTCTTCCCTCATAAGGAAATTGTAGAGTGCAATGAGATCTCCCCTCAGCCTCCTCTTCTCCAGGCTGAACAGACCCAGTGACCTCAGCTGCTCCTCATACGGCTTCCACTCAAGCCCTTCACCATCTTCCCTGCCCTCCTTTGGACACTCTGTAATAGTTTAATGTCTTATCTTGCAGTGACCAAAACTGTACCCAATATTCAAGGTGAGGCTGCACCAGTGCAGAGCAGAGGGGGACAATCCCCTCCCTTGACCAGCTGGCAATGCTGTGCCTGATGACATGGTGGCAAAAGGAAAGTTTTAGGAGGAGGTGGATGGAGAAAATTTAGGTGACCTTTACCATTTTTTCAAAAATTAGCGTGACTAACATAATTAACATGAACATTAATCCCACTTTAAATGCGCTGAAATTGTTATTAATACCTATTATTATGGTAAATATATTTAAAATCTCACATTATACACCTGTGTTTATGAGTAGAATTACCATTCTCTGGGCTTTAATATCATGATTATACTTTTTAATTATTACTACCAGTGTAACGCTGTTAGGCAATGAAATAGTAATAGACTTCTGGCAATGGATCTTAAACCCTTAATTAGCTGTAGTGCAGGAAAAAAAAGAAGAGTCATAAAGTTTTGAGAGATCAAGTAGTAAAACAAGTTAGTGTTAGTTAAAGTAGTCCTCATTTGTGTTTGGAATACAGGATCAAAGATAGATCCATGGAGTCTGGTATTTTATCTGCGATGCAATCTAGTCTCATACATTAAAGAAAGCAAAAGAATCCCTCGGTGAACAATTATGAAGTAATTTGCCTTTTGGGAAATTTTATTCTTCTGTCAGTTGAACTTCACTTGTTCCATAAAATATGAAGCTTATGTCTCTTCAGAAAAAGTGACTAATCTTACCTAATGCAACTATGGTTGTTATCACTGTCTATATAAGTATCTAATCCTTTAAAAGCCTAAGCCTTTGACCTCAGTGTATCTAATTAAAGAAATTATACAGATTGCATGAGAACTGAAAGCCATAGGTCAAACAAGGCTGGCTGAAAGGAGTAAAGTAAATGAAGAGTAGATAGATGCATGATATTGCAAGTCCATAAATACACCATGCAAAATTCCTCATTCTTATAGGTAAAACTTTGGTGTTTTCTTTTGTTATTTCTTAACTTAGTAATATTCCTTTTTCCTGCCCTCCTGGTTCTCTTTCTTCTTTCCATTCTGCCAGTATTGCTACAAAGAAAGCCACATTCAGTTGCTCAATCTACTGCACAATCCTACCAAACTAAAACTTTTTCTTTTACCAAACACCTAAAAAGAAGGCTCATACAACAGATTTTAAAGAGCTCTGCAAGGTCCCAAGACCAAAGCCAATCAAAGGCTTAAAGGAAAAAGCTAACACAAGCAAGATAGTAAATTAAGATGATCCGAGTCTTTGGCAGACACAGGATCTGGAGAAAGAAGACAGAAGCCAAAAGGCATTAGCTTTTGTCTCCTGACTCTGAAAATGGCAATGAGCCAAAGCTTGAGATGCTCTAAACTGTAGTAGGTTTAATAAGTCTTCCATATAGCTGAAGGCCAAAGATCTGGTCCTGAGATTCTGCCTGCTATCGTGTCTGCTTGCATATGTTTAAAATCTCAGTAGCACAATGGAATTGAGAACACATGGTAGGTTAGGTCATAGTGTCCTTTTCTTTTTGGAATACAGTATTTTAGCCTGTATGTAGTTTATAACGAATTATGGGTTGCGAAGGCTGGGAAGTGGCAGGGAAGCTGTACCATGGGGTGATTTTCTAAGGCCTTTATTAAAACTGAGGGGATGATTTTGCAGCAACACACAGTATCTGTGGCATCACACCAGAATGACATCCACAGAAGTACCAGGTGTCTATTGAAAGCCATTACCCATAGAATGAGGCCACTGAACAATTATTTCAGTTACATGGGTGTATACAGCCCTGGAGGATACAGATCTGTAAACATAAGTGTCAAAATCCAGTGCTTCTCTGTGCAACTTACTTACTCTTGCTTCTTTATAGAAATGTTTTATCTTTCCCACCTGGGATTAACAAGAGTTAATACTTAGAATTTAAATTTGTCCCTACAAGGTAATTAGTATAATCTGTTATGTACAAACATCCTACTGGCAAGTCTTTGACTTTACTCTTGTCCCATGATATCAAATCAATGAGTTTGTCATTGTGCTTAACAAATGCATGGACGGACAAATATGGATTTTTCATTGTGGATTTTATTGGCTCTTAAATAATAGCTCAGTGGTACTAAATGAAGAAATGGTGGTAACAGTAAGTTGAGCCTGAATGCAGAGGAGCTGGAGTGGAGGCAGGAGCCTTTGTATCCAATCTCATCTCAGAAGGACTCAGAGGACTGGGATTCAGCTTTAGTTTTCAATTAAAATAAGATTTTTAAAAGTCTGTATTTAAAATAAGAGTAAGTGGTTAGAATGTGGAACCCAGGTAAACTGAAACAGTAAGGATTTTTATATTACAGGGTAACATGGGCAAGAAGTTCATTTGGCTGTTTGGTAGACTCTCAGGAGGTAGAAGGCATCTCAAGGACCTTAAGCCATCTCTTTGTCAATAACAGAGTTGCCTCTAGGATTTGTGTTGACAAATATAAACTTCTGTGATAGAAAAAAAAAAGAATGTTTCATGTTAAAACATAAGCAGTCATAAATGTACTGGTAGCATTGAAATTTTAAATATCAGTATATTTCTTCCACAAAACAGCTCTGAACAGAGTCTAAGGATCATTAATGTTGTCATGTTTTTAAATTTGAAGTGTATCCCAAAGAATTATGCTATTTGAAATCCCCATAGTTAATTGCATCGGTGGGAGAATAAGCAAATAGTGATTTCTTATGTAACATTGTTATATCCAATCTCCCAGCATTGCCAGCTTTGCTTGTGTCACAAGGAGTGGGAAAAATTCTAAGTCTATATTCTTTTTCCAAATTACCTCCCTTACTTTGGTCCAAAGAACTGATTTAGGGAGGTTATTTTTTCTGTAAATTTTTAATTTTTTTTTTAGAGAGTTTCCTTGCTTAAAACATTGATGGGGCATTATTGATCATTGTCTCAGAGAAATTGCTATAATTTAACATGTATGTTTTTGCAATTCTTAATGCTGCAGTGGGTGGCTAGACTAAATTGTCTTCAGGAAATCCTTGCTACTTTTTTTGTGAAGTTTAATGACATATTGAGTCATTCCAAGAATGTAGATATACAGGTAAGGGTGGCTGTGAGGAAAATGAGGTAGTATGGATGGCATTTTCCATTTCCTCTTAAACAAAACATTTTGCCTCCTTTTTATATCTTGTGTTGATGAATGCATAGTAAAAGCTCAATATTTTTATAAAAAGTACCAGAAACCTAAGTACCAAATTTGGTATGACTGTAGGACCAACTCTTCATGTTATTTCAAAGCTGTGAAAAAGCTGGATCCTGTAACAGTACCATGTTGAGACATCCTGGTTATATGCCGTTACAGCAGCTAGAGGAAGTCCAAGTAGCTACACACATTTCCTAGCAAAAGGAGTATTGGGATGGTGACAGCTGCCACCTATGAAGTGACAGAGGTATCCTGGGTGTCTCTGTCAAGCTACAGCCTAAGGCCAGTCTTGTTGGAGATACAAGGAACTGTTAAAAGTACTGACAGGCATTTTAAGCAAGAAAGAATTGAGGAAAAAGTGAAAAAAAAATCAGTGGGGAATTGTATTTATTATAATTTGTTCTTAACACAAAATAGAGCAGGAAAGCAAAACTTTTTTTTCTTTGAGTGACAGAAGTGTAAACAAGAGAATTATGATTCCTTTTGAGAAATTAAGGTTGTGCTTTGTTCACGACAAAAAATAAAACTGCACATAGTGTGCTGGTAAAATATTTACTAGAAGACATTCTGTTGCCTCTGACACAAAGGGGCCTTGAGGCTGAGAAACCCCTTAAAGCTATAAGCTTTCAAGTAATTATATGATTGATTACTTCTGTAGTGTGCTGGATGAGAATATATTCTTACAGCTTTGAATAAGTTTGAAATGGGATAAATTTGAGCTTCTTGGAATTGTGCTAATTCTCATTTCTCTAATCCACAGACCTGATGTGCCTCTCAAGAGTGACTCTTCATAAACTATCATAGTTCAAGTAGCTCACAACAGTACCAACTAAAATTTTCCCAAATGTTTGTAGAATACTTTAAGCAACTAACTCCATTTGACATGAACACTAGTTAGATGCCTGTACATCAGTGGCATGCTCATGACCTGGGGCTTCTATTTTACAGATGTGTTCCTGGTTTTGAACCATTTAATGACACTAGAAGTCAAAACTTTTGGGGACTTTATAAAAGTGACTCCTTCCTGTTTATTTTTCTCATTACTGCTGTAATTGCTGGAGGCGTGCCTGGCTTACCAAAGGGTGGCTGCACGTTATAGCTGTCACAATTGTGATGACCCACCAGACAGATCATAAAACTTGTATCAGTGCAGATATCCCAGCCTGCAGGAAATGTTCCCATGGATCAGCACAGACACAGAATGAAAAGAAACGCTGACTCCAGTTCAGAACCATCCACAGGCTTTGAGGTCAACAAATTTTAAAACACTATCAAGATGACTTCAGGCTTGCATTCTGAAATGAGCTGTATTGTCTGTCACTGCTACGTCTCTAAAAATAGGTATTAAAATTTCTTAAAAGGGGTATGGAGTGTGGTTTGTTGGATTACTAGTTAGTGCAACCATTAGTGTATTTGTTAGTTGGCTGTTAGTAGAAGCTTCTGGGTAGCTGTTGGCTCATTGCAATTGTAATTGCCCAAAAGTCTTGTCAGCAAGGTAAGTGACAGCAGCCCAAATAATGGAATACAGGGCTACTTTTTGCATAAGTGTGTTGAAATCTAATGGGAAAAAAATAATTTATCAAGCAGTTGAAGTACAGCATTCCTTGCTCAAGCTCTATTTATCTTGACATTTAGCCTGATAACAAACTAGCAGCTCTAAAAATACCGTGCCTACCTATATTCTCTGTGGAATGACAGCCAATGGGACATGAACAGGAAGAGGCAATAAACTTCATAATTACATAATGTAAATAACATCTGTGTTATCTGTTTTCCATTTTGAAATCGCCTTTCTATATGTTTCTATATCTCATATTTAAATTGTGCAGTATGCCAGCCTGAATGTGCTTGCTGCAGTTTGAGTGCAAAATGAAGCAGTTCTTAATCCAGAAGAAAAATAACATTGAGGAATATGTGTAAACAGACCTTGAATAATATCTGGGCTGGATGGTTTGTTTCTTTTTTTGATTTACTTCAATGCAAACCCTTCAACAGCAGGAATTGGTTAAAAATGCTACTTAAAATAATAATTTCTACTAAAAGGAAAGGTAAAAAGTGATACTGAGTGGTTTTTTGGTTAATCAGTACAATTGACAGCTTGACAAATGTCTCTTGTCAAATGAAGCTGCAACATATATTATTCAAGCTCTTCATGTTTCATGGTAATTTATTTCTCCTAACCCCCACTCCCCACACGCCCCCCACCCCCATTGTGTAATAACAGTGTAGTTTTCCTCTTGCATGGTAATAATTAGTCAACATCTCAGGCGAACACAGACACAGCTACTGTGACACAAAAAATGGTCTTGTGCTCTAAACAAAACAAACAGAGAATTCGCTAAATTCACTGGAGTCAGCAGTTTGCACAGAACAGCAGCATGTTCTCCTGTATAAAATATCTGTAATACTTTACTATTGTGGCAGCTGATGAAATAGTAACAGTCTGCTCTGAATTTTTTATATGATATGCACATTTGTTCTTGAACACACAGACTGAAAGTAGTTCCGATCTTTGAGGCTGGCTTTCTGCACATAATCCAAATTCCTTCCACACAGTATATCTATTTGAAATGCAGGACAGTATCTCATGGCTACACATTGATAGCTTTCTAACATGAAAATACAACAAAGCAAATTTAGTACAACACCAATAGGAAAACTTTCACTGTCGAAATAAGCTTCTGTTTATCTCTTTAGCTGGTCAAGGTACTGCTTCAATTGTTTGTAGAAAGGACAATAAACTACAGGTTTTCATATAAAAAGTTAATAAAAATGTAAATCTAAAAAGTAAACTAACTAAAGTGGTACTTTTGGAGCTGTCGGCAAAAGAGAGTGGCATTATGGCCTGTGGCATGAAAAAGTTATTATAGTTATTGTTCAATTCTGGCCAGCCTCTGTGTTCTGCAGCTGATAACCTTTACCTTGGCAAAAGCCCAGAAATTATTTTTACTAAAGTAAAAGCTCATTTGGCAGTTTACTTCACAACAGAATTTGTTACATGAAATATAGAATAGAACGCAAAATGAACCAATGTAAAATACTGATAACTCCAGAAGTTCAGATTCCAGTCTCAGCTGGAAATCATAACTTTGTTTCCAACTGATTTTAAATAATTGTCCTTGTAAGAAAGAAAGAATCTCTGTGAATTCCTAGCCGGGGTCTCGGTTTTTGAGACAAAACTTCAGGAGGAAACACTCCAGAGTGAGTGTCTCCTCCAAAGGGAAAAGGGCCTTCCCTTTTTCTCTGTCAATGAGACAAATGGATCACAAGAAGTGAAAGTGGCAAAAAGAAACCAAACTGTTTATTAACACACAAACAAAAGAGGGTCGAACAGGATTAAAAAACCCCACAAAATACAACAAATTCCAGGAGAGGGAACAGACACGTGGGCTCGGACTAGCCGGGGCCACCCCGTGGCCCCGCCGGGGCCGCCCCTGCAACCTCCCTGGACCAACAAGGAGGGAAGGGAGGCTGTGAGGCAAGGGAAAGGAAAGGGAAAAAAGAACAAGTGAAAAACCCAACAGAACCTTTTCCCAGCTAGCTGGAACACAAAGGAAACCCAGACGAACAGCACAGCGCTCCCGGTGCACTCCCTCCCAAGCCCTGCCCAGACCCTCGGAGCCCTGAGCCGTTGGGCTGAGCCGTTGAACCGCCCCACACTCGGGCCCTGTGGCTCCAGCCCCGCCCCCCACAGCGTCCTTGGTCATCGAGCGGACGGTTAAGGAATAAAGCAGCTTTATAACATCACCCCAGGACATCAATACTGGAAAAACAATACAAAGCTTTAGTTTTTTCACAGTTTTCTCTCTAAAACTTTCAGTCAGAATAAAGCCTGGATTAGTAGTAATTATAATATAAATATGGAGAGATGGGGAGAGTTGAGGGAAGAGAGGAGGAGGGAGAGAGATGTTGTCATAGCACAGACTTTCAGTAAGCATTCATTTTGAATGCTAGGGTCATTCTATTATAAAGATCAATAGGGACTAAGAAATTATTCCAAATAATACTTGAATATCTTAAAATTACAGTAACTCAGAATAAATAATTGTAACTTCTTTTGTAACTTCTCAGAAAAAAATGCTTATGTACTAGTATAAAAGTGGTCATGTTTGGAAGGATGCTTTGTTTGTAACTTAATAAAGAAAATCGTTGTACATCTTCTTGAGCCTAAAACTCATCTTGACCTTCAACACATAATTACCTGTGTATGATCCTTCTATAATATTTTAATCATGGCACATTGAAAGGATTTTATGGCAACCCCAAAACACTCCAACAGTATTAGGAATAGACTAAAAAGTAATGAACCTCCTGCCCTTTTCCATATCAAAAGATGGCATTTCTAGGAGCAGTAATTAAGTCGGAAGGTAATTACGACAACTTCACTTGCATGAATAATGATTAATATAGTCTTAGAACGATGCTTGTATACCTTGTCCTCACTTGTGTTTCAAAACTCATTTCTTCTAAATTCAAAATAACACTAGCTGGGAAAAGAAAAAAAAGAAAGGGGAAAAAAAAAAGAAAAGAACAAACAAAAAGAAGGTTTTGGGGGAAAAAACCACACAAAACCAATTTTTTGTTTATTTGTTTTCCCTGCAAAACCTCCCCCCAGATTTTTTTCTTTTTATTCTAATGCAAAGTAAAACCTAAGCTTTTTCCAAAACATTTGTACCCTTTACACCCCTGCCCTAAACCATAACCCATTCCTCAGTAACCTATTGGATAAGACTTCTTTCCTCAAATCTGAAAGAATCCCCAGTTTAGAGGATTTGGAACAAACACCAAAACTTTGATTTCCTGCCAAATTTCAATCAAATCCTTTGATTTCAGGTGCCAAAACATGATGTGGTTGTGCTATTCTTTTTTACATGGAAATTTCACCCAGGAGCTGTAAAATTTACCTGATCAAACATGTACAAGACACATATAAACATTTGTGGAAAGCTTAATTTCTCATAAAAACCAAACATCAATAACCACTCCAAGTTTGAAAGTGCAGAGTTAGGCCTGAAATCTAAAATGCATTTGCTATTTGTACACACTGACTTCAGAATAAATTCTAATTGTGATATTCAAATAAGTTACCCTTGATATCAGTATTGGCTGACATGACTCTATCAAGGGCCTGTCTGACAAGGGCTGTCTTGCTTTAATGCCTTCATACATTTCCACTTCTCAGAACCATCTCCAGTTGTTTCAGCTACAGTAAAAGTGGATACTCAGTGATGCATTTCTGAAGCAAACAAAAAAAAAGATGGGAAGTGTTTTTTTCCTAAAATTACTTTTTTCTTTTCCTTAAGGTTGGCTAAATAAATAACTTGGCATTTTTATCCGAAGGAATATACTTACAGTTGGTACAGCTGTTTATCCTTATGGAGTGTATCATTGTGCAGAGTATCATATTGCTCTTTCATTTCCCTTGTTCCTATGTTGCTGTATTCTTTGAACACTTTTCTTCCTGTGTAGCTGTTTCTATCAGTCTCAAAACTCAAGTGTCAGCTGAAAGTCAGTTACTCATTTGTCCCAGTCATGGCCAGGACAGAGGAGGTTCTTTTTACAGTATCCTGGCACAGTGGTATGTGCCTGTAGTCCCAGCTAGTGCGGACGCAGAGCCCGCTGGATCACCCAAGCCCAGGAGTTCTGGGCTTCAGTGCTCTGTGCCAAATGGGCACAGACATACCCTGATGTTATTCAATACCATCTCACCTCACTTACCAGTGGTAGGAGTGAGGGAGTCTCCCATTTTTGCTCAGGGGAGAAAGTATGGTTGGCAAAATGGTCTGGTATTGTTTTACTTTCTGTGTAAATCACTCCTGTGTCTCATAACTTCTGATATTAATATTGTTGCTGTTACTGTTCATTTTCTTATCTCATTGCTGTTTCCATTAAATTGTTATCTCAACCTGTGATTTTCACTTTTGTGCCTCAAATTCTCAGCTCTCCTTGGAGTGGGAAGGTGGGGAGGAAAGGGGGAAAGTGAGTGAGTGGAGTCTGGTTTGGGAAAGTCTCAATGGGGGCATTATATTGGGGAATACTCTTGCTAAATCACGACACCATTGCAACAGAGAATTTTTCTTAGCGGCCCTTGCCTTTGAGAAGAAATTCTGAGAATATTTTTTCAGAATGTATTTACTATGTATTTGTGAACCTGAAATATTCATTTTATCTAAAATCTGAATGAAACATTCAGTAATTTATGTTTATCATGCTGAATTTCATAGAGTTGTAAGTCAGAAACTTCAAGACAGTCTCTCTTGCTCCAGTAGCACTGTGGAAAGTAGTGCTTACATTTCTTGACAAAATATATCACTTTCACAGAAAGTGATATAGGGGGTTAAAAAAAAAATATTTTATGGAGGAAAGAATATGTGGAAAAGAGTCACAGACAAATTAGTGGAAGACCACAATCCCTTCAGGGCTTGAAGAGTCCGTGAATCACAATTCTTCATGCGTTTCTTGCTGAAGTTGGCAGTAATGTACAATACATCTGAATCCTCATAAACAACCAAGATACTTGCTTCCCCAGGAAAATATGTATGTAAACAGGGCTTTTATAGGAAAGTCAAATTCTGGAGTAGAGAGGGTTGGACAGAGCACATGAAATGAAGAATCTTCTATCAGATATGATCTCCAATCAAAAAATGGTTGAAAAGATGCTGACTCTAGGAGAGAATGAAGTGAAAACAAAATGCTGACATTCAGTTCTTCACGGAAGACAATTCTGGCTCTCTATTTTTATTCTTAAGGTCGATCCCTTAAATGCCTTCTGTATTTAGTGAGATTTAACATTACAAGAATTTATAGTCAGGACTGCAATACTTGGATTCTTGAGTGCCTTCATACTAGTAATTTCACTGTTGTCAAAAGAACTGCTCATGATAGAGTCTATGAACCTATATAGATTTTGAACAAGTATTACAGGGCTTTTAACAGATTTACGAAATGTTTCCTGTTTAAAACAATGGCATAATAGAATTAATTATGTTTCAAGATTATATGGTTAATTTTTAAGAAATCTACAAAATTCATGCATGCCGTCCACTAAACTTTCATGAACAAATTATTTTCTAAGAACGTTCTTAAAAGAATTATGGGGAGACTGTTTTCAAGTAATCCAGCAGGTGACATATTGTTTTCATTTAAATGCTAAGGAAGAAATATGCAGAAAATTGAAGCCATTTCACAGAAATAGGGTGCAACTTTCTAGATGGAAGGGAAAAAGCTGTCAGAATCCAGCCCTGTGTGTCTTTTCCTTTTTGTGGTTTTCTTTTGGTTTTGTTTTGCAGGTGTTTTTTTCCGTGTCAACTTACAGAAGAATAAGTAATTAAGTTTAAACAAAATTACCAGGTATAGAGCACAAGTAATTTATAACAATCAAGGTCTCTAAGTACACAGAAAATGAAGAATTCTTCTAGGAAAGAATTTACAGTGTGAAAAGGTAGCATTAGTTCCAGAGAAAGATTAGATAGTTAACAGTTTTTAGCAGCAAAGTGCTACCTTTATAAAGTTCTCAGTTTCATTAATCTAGTCCATGACAGAGAGGATTTTGAGCAGCAAGGGAGCTGCATGAAGAATATGTAGACTATTACTGTTCTGCCATTACTGCTGATGCACTGTTGGGTTATCATGCCATGTCTCTTTCATCTTTTTATGATCTCTACATGCCCTATAGCTACTGCTACACTATATTTAATCATCTTTAACAGCGTGAGTGTCAAAAAGTTAAATAGTTTTAACTATCTTTTTTTTTTACTACAACAATATGCAACTTAACAGCACCTGTGCTGAGCTCGTTAAGAGCTATTGACAGACTTTGTGCCATCCTGTGCCAATGTCCTCACCATTCTTATGATCATGTGATACACTTCTGCACTATTAAACTTATAGGAGCTGGTTTTATTACAACCATGATATTCCTTTGATACCCTCCTGCCATCTAATTTGCCTCTCAGTAATTGCGTAAGTCTTAGTCAAAGTTTTTCCATATATTCTCTATAGCTGAACAGAGAACAAATGCTAATGCAGTCCTTTACTTGTAAAAGCTGGTGCCTCAGATTTTTCAGACTAATTGATCTATTCTTATATGTATATTAAGAGCTTTATTCAGAATTTCTTGTCCAAACATTCCAGTTTCAGGCCTATTTCTGTTAATCTCAATATCATGTATAAATTGTGATCACTGATAATCAAGAAAGATGTGTTAAATTTGCAATAGATGTTGCTAGGTTGATACGAGGAACAGAAATCTAACTTATATAGCAACTAGATTCACAAAGTATAGTGTAGGAGTGATTGGGGACAAGATAGCTCTTTAAGTTAAGGAAATCTATGAGTTTCTTTCTATGAAGAAATAGCTAAAGCTAATGATAAATAAGTTGAAAATTCTTCTACTATTCTCTTCCAGGTGTAAGAAACCTAAGACGTTTAACCTTAAAAAGAAGTAAGTTTCTGAAATAATTGTTTTGCATGGTTGCAAGCAGGAACAAGGTTTGGTGATCTTGGATTTGATGATCTTGATTCCTGACAATTTTCCGTTGCTTCTAACTCTTTTTTCCATTCTCATTAACATGGAAGAAAAACTTTCCTTTCTTACCATAGTAAACCAAAGGTACTTACATTTTTCCAATTTAAAGGATTAGTCTCCTTAACTGCTTCCATAAATATACTTGTAAATTTTTTTCAGGTTGATGTCATGGACTATGAAAATATCTTGGTGGCCTTTCCAACAATAAAGTGTTTTCAGATCCAGTTGTGCAGTCAGCCAGGCTCAGCAGCACAGGGCAACACAAGATTTGCTGTGCTGCTGAGGCAGGTGATGAGACTACTGGTGTACCAACTCTGGAATTGCCCCTCTGGAATACAAGGATTCGTCGCCTCTCCTGTTCCACTGCTTCACGTCCATTTCATTTCTGAGCAGAAAAAGTTGCAATGGTACAAATCTGTGGCTGTTGGATGAGCTGCTAGTGGTAGAGAATCTGAAACTTCTATAAGATATGTTCTCCCCCTGGAGCATTTATAACTGTGAAAGTGAAATGAATTATCTGTTTGAATAGTAGCTCTCTTTGTAATAGTTTTTCACTGCTACAGCTATTTACATGAGTAGACACTTGCATTAAGAAATATACCTCTGCCAAAAAAACATAAGTATCTTTTGATGGCTTCTTTAGTTTTAAAGGTTATGCTTTTGTCTAAACAAATAAATGCTGCTCTATGGGCCATGGTAAGCATGTAACATAACATAATATAAGGCAATTTCATGTAGCATAACATAATACAATATCAAAAATGTTTTTAATGATGGGCCTTTAATTATTGTCCTTATGTTACAGATACTGTTTAAACACAGACTGTGACCAAAGACAATCTAGATTTTTTTTTGTTTTCCATTGTCCTCGCTCAAATACATATTTCCTTCTGGAAAAATCACAAATACTTTTTCTGTAAATGTCTACTTGAGGTTCTTAATACCTACCACTTAGCTGACAATTTGGCTTTGATAACATGTTCAGTACAAGGAAACATGTAATTTCTTAAATAACTGTTGAGTCTTTCTTAAGATCAGAGGATTTGGTTTCATTATTAAGCAAAAGTACTCCACACAAAGCGCTCATCTATGTCAGGTTAATGACTTTTTAATTAAAATGAAAATTATTTAGAAATAATTATGACTAGTCTATGATTATCAATTGAACTTATTATGACTACTGAAATAAAGGTATGTTATAATTAAATTGTCCTGAGATAGACAATGAATTGTTGGGTGTGACATTAGAGATGATTGGCAAAAAAACATCCTTCTTCAGATAATGGAACAGGTATTGTGATAACCCATAGCTAGTGCAGATTAATAACTCTATGCACCTTTTAACAATATAAATAAAAATTTTGTTCCAAAATAACTAGTTACTATTTTTCATCATTACTCATGATGACCTTATGCTACTTGAAATATGTTCCATCCTCTGAAGCATATGATCTAGTGCTGATTAATGGTAATATGTTGATATTGGAGAGCTGGGTTTAGCAGCTGTACACGGAACTCTCAACTGATTATAAACAGAATGATGTCCAAAGTAATTCAAAGTTAGTTTATTGTTGAATCCATGTGAATTGTAGATTTATTTTACTTTTTTTTTTTAATCTGGAAGATGGGATCTGAAGCATAAAACTGGTCTTGACAGTACAAGTATTCACCCAACAATGCTTCTTTAGGCCTTATATCTGGGAATTGAGATTATCCGCCAACAGATGCATTTTAAACTCAATTAAAATTCTTTTCTTGCCCCACAGGCAGAGGACAGTTATCTGAGAGGAAGCAGGGAGTGAGTAGCACTAAGGAAATCACATGGAATAGAATTCCAATAGATGAAGAACACAATTTTCTGGGAAGTATTTAGAAACATTTTAACTCCTCTGCTGACTTGTGCTTATAGAAGAAATACAATTGTAGATAGGCATGTACAATTACATATACAAATACTCCTCATACAGTTACTGTTGGGTAACAGCTTGATAAAGACTAGGTGCTGAAAATAGTCTGCTATAGCAGATCAAACTGCAGAAGACGTTTGACTGGGCCAAACCCAGTCTGCCCATAAAACTTTCAAATTGGAACATTTCCAAAGTAATTTGTAAAATACGAAGAATTTCAAGTATGAAGTTACTGAAGTAGCTAAAGAATTTGTCTTCTTGAGTCATACAGTTATGTCATGCCAATAACAATGAAAAGACAAATATGGCATAATTTATCATTGTTATTTTGTTATATGTACATATCAAGTAATACTATTAAAGCTACCTAGATACAGAAATCTGCATAAAATGCATATTGTGATTTCTTATGCTGTAGCCTCCAGGCTGCCATTGCATATGTTGCCTATGTTTCCTTGCCCTATTCAAGATAATGATTCAGCAAATTTCAAATCCATGATTCTGCAAAAGTTACGTCTTTCCTTATTCTTAGACCATTAACCACACTAAATGCTATTCCCAGTCTTCATTGTCCAATGCAAAGGAAGAGTGAGGGCCGTGATTCATCCACAGATGCAGGAAGTAATAATGAAGACATTTGTTCAAAGATTGAACTGAGTCATATACTCATCCATATTTATGATGACAGAAGATAAAACTTTTATATTTATAATTGAGGTCAGGCATGCATGTTTGGAGATCCAGAGATTATCCTGGGTATTGGAGAAATTATTGAACATATTATAAATCTGAGGCCTATGAATGTTAAAAAATGTCTTCAGTCCTTTACAGAGATTTAAAAATTCTTATCCTTTAAGCATGATAAAAAAGGGAACATGAACAGAATTGTATTTCTCTAGAGGCTTCCATTGGCAGAAACATGAGATACTACTCTGTACATAGATGGTACTCTCACAGTTCCCACATATAGAAATTACTGGCTAAAGCCAGATATTTCATACACAGAAAAGCCTTGAAAAAGACAAAACAGGCAAAACAATTACATTAACTATTTCACACCACTTCACACTGTCGACATTGACTATAGAGAGCTTGTTTTTTTCATAGGAGTTGCTTCCTCTCACATCACTTACTATTTCTGATTGATAGGGCATTTCTTACAAGTTGGGGTTCTAAAATATCTTGCCAGTCCTTTGTGGGTCTTTAGTTAGATATTGCAGCAAATCAGTTTGATCTGTCATACTTTGGCCTTTAACTTTTCCTCTGAAGATAACGATGTTGGATGACCGTCTTGCATAAGATGTTCTTAGAAGTTTTTTAAAAAGCATTACAGTAGCATAGAATCCAATTTATCTAAATGAGTTCAACACACTCATGTACTATGAAATATCTTTTCAGCAGCCATTCAGATGAATCTTTGAGCTTCATTGGAATTTATCTCTGAATGTGTTTAAGAATATGAATAATGAATCACAAGCAAGTTTTACTAAATACGTCAACTAAAATAAATGGTTAGTTGCACACAGTGGATTCCTGGTATGGAAGTAAAGGAAAAGTTAAAAAAAAGCTGGTAAATGACTAAGACCTAATGTAGGGTCATACTTCTTTACTTATTTTATGAGGGTTTTTTTAAAATGCTTTTTTCCTGAAGGAAAATGGCTGCAAATGTGGAAGCCATTACTATTTTTTCCTGTATGGAGACATGTGCAAAGTGTTCGAGGTAGGCACATAACTTGACCCCTGAGAATTCAGTGTCTCCAGTATCTCTAGGATTTCATCCATCATTGGTATAAAAACAACACCAAAGTTCTTGAAATGTTTTCTGCTTATGAAGAATAGCTTGAAGGCAGAATCCTGTTCAGATAGAGCATGGTATTGGTAACAGAAGATAAGCAGAATTACATAACTTCATTTGCCGTGCTGCTGGCATGCTTCAATGTGTCCGTAGCTTTCTAATACAGTACTTCTTTTATATTTCTTCCTCTGCTTGCACTCGTTGTTCTCTGCTCATTTGCAAAACATTTTCTATTTCATGAGTCACTGAAGGATTCAGGGACAAGGAGCATGTCCTTTTGTTCATAATGTATCAGTGCCATTCTGTATTGAGAGCTGTTAATTATTCTGAAATTGTTGCCTGGTCTTTACTCACCCTGCTTGAACTGATTTCCATGAAAGCCACTAGGAGAATTGAGTATAAACTCAGCAAGAAATTCTCAACCATAATGGTTTGAAAAGAACATAATGTATTTATTCTTACCTTTAGCACTTCAGAATATATCATCAAGAAGCTGTTTGTCTGTGTAGTGACAGGTATAGATTAGTGAGTTGGAAAGACTTCACCGGGAGACTCAGGGCTATGACTTTAACAACTTTAATGTTGTTAACATTAACAAATTAATGTGTTCTGCAATGTCTGTTTTCAAATTGTCTGTTTGTTTTCAAAATGTCTGTTTTCAAACTTCTTTTAAACTCCTTCTAGAGTTTTAATAAAGTTTTTTTATTATATCTACATCTCTGGAATATTGTTTAGAGCTTGTTCAGGTATAAACCTTTTATACATATGTAATACATATGTAATGCATATGTAATATATATAAATAGTATCACTCTTGCCTTTTACAAATACATAAAAGCAAAATAGTAGATTTTATTATCTATACCATACTGCATATTTTTAACCTTATCTTTTCCAGGATGTATGTGATATAATATTTTTACTACACACAAAATGAGCTTACCTTTAGGCAGCAGTCTGAAAAAATTAAGCTTCCACATCAGGCACGATTTGCAATGTGTACACATTTCTGAAATTAGCCCAGCCCACTGAAGAACTGAACACACTTTACAGACTTGAATTGATATCTACCAGATCCTTAGAAGACAAGGCTGCTTCTGTTCTGGCTCATGTTTATGTTCCTCTGCTTAGGTGTGCTTTCGGGTTTTGATATTTTTCCAAAAAGAAGAGCAACCATTTTTTAAGCATGGGAAGAACAACCTTTCACACATGCATGAGTTTTTCCAAGCACATAAAGGAGATAAAGTCTTGGCCCCAGCTCTTAATGTGAATCTCTAGTACCATGGAGGGCCCCTACTGACCTTAAGATATGTTGACCCAGTAATTCATTTAGTCATGGATTATTTAATTTGTTTGCATGTGTGCCGTAACTATGTAAACATCATGATGCATTCTATACCCTCATGTGGGATTAAAATATTGATTTTTTAAAAAATATTTCCAGTCAGAGAAAAAGAAAAGCTGGTAAAACCATGCAGCAGCTGGAGATGAAGTAGACTTGGCACACACATTCCTTAGGCTACCTGGTAGCAAACAAAAGCATGCAAAAAATTCAAAGCAGCATTCAAAAGGTACATACTACACAAATCTCATTATCTGTATTTATTCAGTAGGTAACAAACATCTTTTAGGACTGTGTGAAGTGAGAACTCACGGCTGTGAGCTTTTCTAGTACTAAACTCTGATTTGAGGTGTTGCAATAGCCGCAAAAACTGAAATAATCGACATGTTTTTTTCCAAAGGGAATATAATGATTTACATGTGTTATATTTTGCAAGTGCCAACAGGATGATAAAAAAAACCGCTTTTCTTTTAGCTCTTTTCTTAACCCATATTGGGTCTCAGATGTGAGCTGCAAGCAATTTTTGATGGAAATATATGTTGGAGTCTGTTAGAGGTACAGATACTGTCTATTTGGCAATAAACATCAGGAAGGCTCATGCTGGAAAACAGGGGTCCTGGTAATAGAAAGCATAATATAAAATCTCCACTTTCTAAGAAATTATTGACAGTAGATTATTGTCAGCTTTAAATATTTAATCTAATAAAATAATGAGCCAAAGCAAGTCACATGCTTGAGTGCTACTTTGGGGAAATAGTTGCAGTGTTTATTGTTTATGGATGAAGAAACAGGGGCACTGTAAAATGTTTTACATGATTTTTTAAATTAAATTTGGAAGCCAAACACCTTTCTAGATTTGGATTTTTGGGAATTTAATTCTTTGCAAACCCATCAGTTTACTACAAGTAATTATAATAAGTCTGATGGCATCATGAAAAGAATAAAAAGGTGCATATTATGCTTTATAAGTATCATAAACATTTCTAATCATCTACTTGGTATATTTGCCTGACAGCGCCAAGTTAAATCCTGGAGACTGCTAAAATAGATAAAGGCAGAATTAGTCACATTAAGGAAACACTGTGAAGGACTTTTCAATTAAAGAATGGTCCAGCTTGGTTCTACTCAAGCTAGCAAAATTAGGTTTTGCAGATTCTGTAAAAGAAAATATTGAATAATCTAAACCACAATTAAACTGTTCAATAACTGTTCAGGCACTTACAACTTTAAAAGAAACTTTAAATTCCTCAGGCTTGAACCTAGGAGTTCAAGGAGTTCAACACACCAAGGAGTGTTGAACCACTGACAGACTTCAAGCCTACACAGGTGAAAGGCTGAATAGTTTGGCAATAATTACAGTAGATTCATCCACTCCCACTGAGTGTTTGACTTGGCTTCTTAGCCTATGTCTGATATGTAGCAGCTGGGTCTCTGGCGAGTCTTGTGTTCCAGCTGGGAAGGAGCAAACACCAGGCTGACTAGGAAGTAAAAGCTCACAGCCTTCTCTATCTCTCAGAAGAGATTATTCCCTGTAGCCAGATGGTTTAACATAGCAAACACTGCAGTCAGGCATCACCTGCAGGTTGGAGGCAGTGGTCATATTGACTGTCTTTCTGCTGAGACTGGGGACTGCTTGGATGAGTTTTCCTTCCAGTATGTTTTGTTTTCTTGGTGGTTTTGTGCTAAATATTCATCAGTGGAATGTGTCAGAATAGAGAATGTGCTTAATTGTGCTGGTACTTTTCCTATGCTGCTAGGAAGTGTGCTCCAGGTAGAAAGCCATCTTTTAAATTTCTACATTGCAGCTCAAACAGGTGTGAGGTCTGCTCATGCTTATTTTCCTCATAGTGTTTCTGACTCTCAGCTGAGAATGGTGCATAGCAGGACTGATACTGTTCTGCTCCATGCTTGTAAGAGTCATCCTCTGCTTGATTTCAGGGGGGAAGTGGTCAAGCAGTGTCACTGCCTTACAAAGGTAAGGGAAGTTAAGGAAAGAGATAATATAGAGGAGCATTCCTATTATATGATGGAATATTAAAGAATAAGGGCTAAAGTGTAACTAAGGAGAATAGGCATTTTCTGTCCAACATCTATTTCTAACCTAGCTGGATCTCTGAGATGAACTTTAAAGTAATTCCTGATTTTTCTTGAGATTCTTTAATAAAATAAACCCTTTTTTAATAACGGTTATTGAATAATTGAAGGCTAGGAGGACTAAAGAGAGGTGAGAACTGTGGATTGGTACTTCTGCTACTGTGAAACAATACATTAAATGCAACTTTAAATCACAGTACAATTAAAAATTCAGAATGATACCAACATGCAATTTTGGAACCAAACTTAGTAGTAGTGGAAAAAAACCTGTATGTGTACTTGAAGCATTTAGGAAATTTATATTTCCCTCCCCTGCCTTTGATGTAGAATCCAGGCATATCTACAACCTACACATTTTCTGGAGTGTAAAACCTGACTATTAGGGCAATCATATTAAGGAAATGTGGAAGAAGCTTAGATTCACTGAGTTAGGAATCACAGACTCATCAAGGTTGAAAAAGACCTCTAAGATCACTGAGTCCAGCTATTAACCTGACACTTCCATCTTCAAACTAAACTATGTCCCTAAGTGCTACATCTACACATCCTTTAAATACCTTCAGCTATGGTGATTTTACCACTTCCCTGGGCATCCTGTTCCACTGCTTAACAACCCTTTTGGTGAAAAATTTTTCCTAATAACCAAGCTGGATATCTGAACCCCTGGATCAACCTGAGGCCAGTTTTCTTACCCTGTAACTTGTTACTTAGGAAAAAAGACAGAGCCCTACCTTGCTACAACCTCCAATCAAGTAGTTACAGAGAGCAATATGGTCTCCCCTCAGCCTCCTTTTCTCCAGGCTAAACAACCCCAGCTCCCTCAGCTGCTCCTGATAGGACTTAATCTCTAGATATTTCACCAGCTGCCCTTCTCTGGACATCTCCAGCACTTCAATGTCTTTCTTGTAGTAAGGCCCCCAAAAATTAGCACAGGATTTGAGGTTCACTCATGTTCAGGGGCTTTGGGCCTGCACTCCTCTTCTGCCAGACAGCTTTCTAGCCACTCATCCGCATGTCTGTAGCATTGCATGGGGTTGTTGTAACCCAAGTCCAGGACCTGGCACTTGGCCTTGTTGAACCTCATACAATTGGCCTTGGCCCATCAATCCAGCCTGTTCAGATCCCTTTGTGGAGCCTCTGTGGCCTGAAGCAGATCAACACTCCCACCCAACTTGGTATCCTCTGTGAATTTGGTGAGGGTGCACTCCATCACTTCATCCAGACCATTGATAAAGATATTAAGCAGGACAGGCCCCAATATCAAGTCCTGGGGAACACCACTCATGACTGGCTGCCAGCTGGATGTAACTCTATTCACCTCCAATCTCTAGGTCCAGCCATCCAGCAAGTTTTTAACCCAGCATACCTGTCCAAGCCACGAAGAGCTAGTTTGTTCAGAATGCTGAGGAATGAAGGTAGCTGAAAAAGGCCCATCTTTTACTACTTAAAGAATCCTACTTTGCCGAATTTCTAGGTAGCATGTTTCCATGGACAGCTTACATTAATATGTAGTAGAAGTAAAGCAGGGTAAACTGTACCTGAGAAACTGCAAAATCTGTGCTCAGTGCACAGATGCATGCAACAAGACCATTGTGTTGACTGAGTCACCAAGTACTCTGACAAGAAGGGCATCAAAATATCTGAGATGGATACTACTGGTTCTGAAACAAGGTGATTTTTATTGCAAATTCTGCGATGACAGACAAGGAGAAAACTGTTTTGTTATGTGCCTGCACAAAAGATTCCCTAGGAACTGAAGTCACTCCTGAGTTCCATGTTTCTTACAGAACTTCAAATACATACAAGAATTTGCTCAATCCGGTGGTGTGAAAAATCAACCATTGTCTTTTAGTTCTTAAAAAAATTACTTAACACTTTTAATTCTTTTTGTTATAAATACTTAAGTGTTGAAGTGATATAAAAAAAAACCAAAACAATTCTTCTGTCATCAAATGTAGTGACCACATATATCCCTTAGATCTAACTTCAGTGTTCTGGAGAGGGAAGTAACTAGTCCAGTTATGTTATATTTGTTATATATGTTATGTTATGTATTATGCATAATACATAACAAAATGCAGTATAATACAGGAGAATGTAGAGAAATTAGGAGAAATGAAAGAAAAGAAAGATACATCCTGCTAGACAGAAGTAATATATATGATCAGGAGAAAAAAAGCCTAAAAAACTGGAAATTCAGAGTTAGATAACAGAATAGGAGTATAATTATTCACAGTAAAAGGGAGTTAGGGTAAAATCTTAGTTCCACTGAGAAACTGGCTGAACTCCTAATGCAGTAATGCCATTTCTGGATAGCATAGAGAATATAGAAAACACGACAGACTGTGTTAAAGAAGGTGAGATTAAGAAGACTTTTTTTTTTTTCCTGTTGGGGTATGTTTGTGGTATGGAGTACAGCTGCACCTATATGTCTCACATGTGGCCTAAAGATGTCTTGTCTTTTTTTGGTTTGGTTTGGTTTTTTTTAAATCTGGAGGCTGCTGTTAGATGAATCATCTGCTAATAGCTGCTAATTTAGTCTGTGTAACTGGAGCATACTGGCTTTTTTTTTCCTTAAATTTTTATCTTTTTAAATATCTGTGTTCTATCCTTTAACAAAACCTTAGGAATTTTGAGTTCGCTTTTTATTTGTGGACCTTTTATAATTGTATATGGAATAGAAAGGAGATCTGAAAATATGTTTAAATTTATTAAAAGAGTTTTAAATGAGTCTAATACTATTTTGAAATTGTCTGATATCTTTAAAAGTATAACTCTGAGGAACCTTACAAGTGTAGGACAGACTATATGAAAAAAACTTGTATGAAGTTCAGAACCAATCATAAAAGATCATGATTTATTGCACCACATCAAAAGCAGATAAGCACTAAAAACCATAATTCATTGTAATAGTATCATAGTCAAGCCTGAAAAAAAGTCATCATGTTTATACTTGGGTAGTTCAGATGAGTAATTTATTGGTTCTAAAAAATAATGTACTGTAAAAATACTTGCAGGGCTCTGGACTCTATCAACAATAAAAAGCTGTATTATGTATACAGGCCCATGCACCGAAAGTGTCCTTCAAGTAGCCTCCATGACTGTATTAAGGATAAACAGTATCCTGATATGCTGAGCAATCTTACTTGCCATAAACTTTTAATGTGTTAACTTTTTAGGAAAAATACCATTGAAAATAATCATTTTTCAGTGCTCTGAGCTAGATCACTTTGTACTCCCTGGCTAATAGAGGCTACAAGTAATTTCCCAAAGTTTTACTCTCATAAAATTCACCTTTTCTCCTAAAATACCTGTAAAGGCTTATTGATCACATTTATAATTTGTAGGATGTTTACAGAATTTTATTAATAATTAATGATCAAAAGTTAAGTTCCTAACAAAAAGAAACTAAACTCTTAAAACTCAAGCCATTCTGAAATGGGGGCAATTTATCTTCATTTTACATATCTAAGTTATAGGCAGAAATGGCACAATGGGCAGGGTATGGACAATGGCTTTTGTTCTGCAAATGAGAAACTGATTGTAGGAAAAACAAACTGATGCTTATAAATGTAAGAAAACAGAAGAAAAACAAGTAAGAGAACAGTGTTTCAGGAAATGGAATAAATTTCAATGAGAAAATAACATTTTTGAGTTAAAAGGCCTGCACACTATTATGACAAGAGAATGCTTAAAGATTATTTCTGCCTGATTATCCAGCTGAAGTCAAAATGACCTCTTGCTGTAAGAGTACTTGAAACATTTAATAAAAGTTGGAAGTTCTAGCCATAAAATTCTGATTAATGTTACATTTGAAAAATTACATATTTTAGTCCATATTATTTTTCTAATATAATTTTTATATTATGCTCATTAGTGTGGCTTATAAACAACTTTGATTGTCATTTGGCTGTTTTTAAAAAAATCTTTTTTCCTTCTAAAGTCTCATACATTGTTCTATTGAACAGGTAGCAGCTCTTTTCCCTGCATAACCTCATGACATTCTTATAGTACTCCTGAGTTACCCTCCCCTTCTTCCAAAGACCATAAGCTCTCCTTTCTTCCCCTAAGTTCCAGCCAAAGCTCTCTGTTCTGCCTGACCGACCTTCCTGACTGGCTTGTCTTTCTGCACATGGGAATGGCCTGATCCTTGCCTTTAAGATTTCCTTCTTGAATGGTGACCAGCCTTCCTGGACTCCTTTGCCCTTCAGGACTATCTCCTGAGGGATTCTGTCAACCAGTGTCCTAAACAGGCCAAAGTCTGTCCCCTGGAAGTCCAAGGCAACAGTTCTGCTGAGCCTCTTCTCCAAAGATCAAAAGCTGTATCATTCCATGCCCAAGATGGCCTCCAACCACCACATCTCCCTCCAGCCCTTTTCTGTTGACAAACCACCAGGTGTCCAGTGGGCACCTTGCATAGTTAGCTCCCTCACCAGCTGTGTCAGGCAGTTCTCTTCCACATGTTCCGGAAACCCTCTATAGACTCTTTCCTCTCTGCCATATTGTATTTCCAGCAGACATCTGGTAAGTTGAAATCTCCCATGACAGCAAGGGCTAGAGGTTCCAACTGCTCATAGAAAATTTCATCTTCCTATTTGTCCTGTCTGGGTGGTGTGTAACTTGATACTTGCCTTGTTAGATTTCCCTCATCCTTACCCATATGCACTCAACCCTATTGTCACCATCAATAAGCTCTCAATGCTGCAGCATTAATTTGTGAAGAGAAAATATTTTAATAAAGAGGTAAATTATAAATATTTTATTACAGAGAGCAGTCAAAATTAACTTTTCAATGAATTTTGCAAAATAAATATTTTAGAAAAATAACAAAAGTAAAAAAATGATGGAAGATTAAGTCTGGTGGGAGTAGAAAAGAAATGCAGTGCTGAGGAGAGAGTGAGGAAGACAACACGTTATACTTTATACTCATGCATGATAATATCTGAAAATAGAGACTAACAATCATTAGAAGGATATATGCTCTATTCCCACCCCTTTTTTTTATTTTTTGTATGAATTGCAGAATGTACAAATTCACATACTTTTCAATCTTCCTTTTCCTTTGCTGTCTAGTTTTATCTGCAGTGTTGCTCAAAATCTCCTATCTTCATATTTGCAATCTAGTTAGCACTCTATGTAACTTGTTGCATGTTCTGTTTTAAATTAATTTTGACATAGATAAACTGAATTTATACTTAGTATGTAGTGACTATGATAATTTGAAAGCATAGCTGACAAACCATAGTTATAAGTCTATTAGATGCGTTTTGGGCTCTTGTGGTTACAGGTGAAGGGTCTGGAACACAAGTCTGATGAAGAGTGACTGAGACAGCTGGGGTTTTTTAGCCTGGAGAAAAGAAGACTTGGGGGGATCTTATCACTCTCTACAACTTCCTGAGCAGAGGTTATAGTGAGGTGGAGGTCAGTCTCTTCTCCCAGAAAACAAGTGATAGAATGAGAGAAAATGGTCTCAAGTGTCCCCAGAGGAGATTCAGATTGGACATTAGGTAAATTTTCTTCTCAGAAGGGGTTATTCTAGCATTGGAACTGGCTGCCCAGGGAAGTGCTGGAGTCAGTATCCCTGGAAGTGTTGAAAAGATGTGTGGGTATGGCACATGAGGATGTGGTTTAATGGTGAACATGGTGGTGGTGCTAGGTTAACAGTTGGACTTGATAATCTGAGAGATCTTTTCCAACCTCAATGATTCTCTGATTCTATGAAAGTGATAAAGATCTTAGTTACCATCAAAATTATTTCAGGTAATGTACAGGGACACGATTCAGATTTAGCAGATTTACTGCACATGGATAACTATAGAATTATAGTATTTACAGGTTTTTTACCTTTTTAAACTTTTTTTGCTGTTCTCTTGTTCTCATCTTTCCCATTTCAACAGAAGTTTTTCAGAAACAATAGTTTAAAAAATAGAGTTTTAGCACCTTCTTACCTGTAGACTTTTTCTCATTTGAATACCCAGTAATAACGCTGAATACCCATCCAACACTAATTCTAAACTACGAATTACTTTGTCAATTCCTGTTTAAAGCCACTTGCTTTCTTTTTCTTTTTTTTTAATATATATATTATTCTATGATTCTACTGCTTATAAAGTTTTTTCCTAAACAAAGTGAAGGAAAATTTTTTTGTAATCACTGGTGATAGAACTGAAGTTTTGGTGAGAAAATGTTGATCGTGCTGTAAAAGCAGATGGGCTCAAGAGAAATGGGATTTTGTCTGAGAATAGCATAGATGTTTAAGCTATGTAGGTACTGCTTCTGGTCTCACAGAGATCTTGTGGACATGAGCTAGTATTGCAGTTCTTTAACAGAGCTCTGCTTCTTGAGCAAAACGGTACCTTCCTTCATTAGCATTGGTATTTTTGAAAGAGGGACCAAAAGATTTTATAATGATAGATCTTGGGGTGACACAATATAGAACTTAAAAAATCTTTCTAGCTTTGTTTGCAATATAGATATACTGTCTTCAAGGTAAATGATTACAAATAGTGAAAATTAATTTCACTTTATTATTTTAAATTATTATTTTGCCTTTTCAGGTATGATATCCACTGCATTCTTATTAAATATTCTTTCTTTTTTTTTTCAAATGTGCCAGTTGTCTTATAATTAAAATTGTCTGTAATATGGGTAAATATAACTCTCCTAAATATCCTGGAGTATTTTTTTAAAATTTCATAATGCTTTAATTCTCAACACAAGCTGCACACACACACACACACACATAAATATTTCCTATTGTAATTTGAATAGTAGAAGGTGTGGGGATCACAGAAACAATACTCCCAAATGAGAGTTAGCCACAAAGATTGTTAGTCTTAAGACTATGGCTTAATAAACCATATAGATTGTGCTAAAGGTTATGTGTTAGAAAGTTTTGCATGCTTATTACTATATTCTGAATTAAAATGAGAAGATAAATTTTAGATCCCAATTGCTTAGAAATTATCACAATGAAATAATAGCTAATAAACAATTTTTTCCAACAAATTACTGATTTTGAATTTTTATCCTGAAATAGAATAGGTCTTTTATGGTTTATATCATGCTCGAATAAGAGTAGCACTTCTTACAGGAAATAAACGGTGCTAAAGAGGAAAGAACAACAGTACAGGAAAAAATGCACATGGGAAATAAAGTAGTTCATTATTGTGATTTATCTTCTCTAAGTTCCATGTGTTACACAGGATGTCATAAATGTGCGCTGAGGAATACTTGCTAGGAGTTTAAAAAGCAGTTGTCAATAGCATGTCTGCAGCTTTCTAACAAGATCATGGATGAACTTCAAAATTTGCAAGGCTGAGAAAAGACTGCACAGAAACCAAAACCAACAGTTTCAATGGCTGATTTAGCATTTTTTTCATCATTATTATTTTAAGAGATGTAAATTCCAGCTCCTGTTTCTAGCATTCATCTTCCTCTGCATTCAGAAACTCACAAAGGCTGAGAGATGCATGAGAAAGAATTGTTAACATTTCTTTGTTAGCAGTCTTCCAGGTCATGATAAGTGACATTTTATCATTGAAAAAAATTTGGTATATAGCTTTTCAGACAGGCTTAAATTAGATATGGATACCACTGACATTTGGATTTAAGGTGGTGCAGCAAGAAAACGAAGCTTTTTATATGCTGTTAATTGTTTGTATCTCAAAAATAGCAAACCTAGTGAAACGTTCTTATGGGGAGACATCCAGTAATTCCACATTAGAGCCATATTTCTAAGGCTTCTGTTTTTGTTTTTGTTTTTTTAAACTCAGATCAAAAGAGCACATTTTATTACTTTTTCAGTGTAAATCTTAATTATTTAATGTTAAGTATATATATTTGTATTAAATAATTCATATGAGATCATAACTAGACAAAGGTTTTCCTCGTTTATGCATTTTTAAGTACCATTTTTAGGGTCTGGGATACAAAATTTTAATATGAAAGTGAATTATGAGAGAATCTTAAAGAAAACTTAAAAATGTATTTAGGAGGTATGGTGTTTAAAAACCCCAAGAAGAATGGTATAAAATTCTTGTGTGCCACAACACGGAAGTGTGAATCAGACCTAGGGCCAGACACTGTCAGCTCTGAGGTACAGATTATTTCCTTCAGCACACAGGATCCAAATACTAGCAAGTTAGAATTTTGCATTCATAATGGCACTTACAGTAACACTAAACTGTCTTTTTACAGACAGCTCTTTGTAATCACAAGTAACCATCATACTAAATGTCAACTTGGGATAGCTCAGATGAGGTTTCTTCCATTACTTTTTCTTCTTGTTTAACTTTTCTCCCACATGCTGTAAGACTTGCTTTAAGGATTATGAAAAATGAGTGAAAATAAAGAGATGCTACATAGAGACAGAGGGCTAAGCTGCCTTTAGTTAGTTAAACTGAATGTATAAAGCTATTGTTTTATTTATAAATAATAATAAACAGCTGTAGTTAGGGTTAGAGATTCATTATATTAGATGTTTTGTGGAAATGAAGATAAATTCTCTAAGGGTTTTTAATCTTATCTGAAATAATTCACTGAGAAAAAGTAGGACAGAGATAGTGAGCCAAGGGGAAAACATGCAGGCAGGCCAGTTAAAAGGCACAACCTAATGGAGGCAGTTTGTCTAATATTTGTTTACTTTTCTAAACAGATAGTACTGACTAAATAAAAATGGTACTCACTTTATTAATGATAAGGAGCTCAGTGTCTTAGATACCAGGAAAAGGAGGGCTAAAGGGACAGGTATAATTTTCAGTTCCATGCATGTATAAACTGCACAAAGTAAAGAGAATTAGCTGCATGAGGTTACTGAGAGGCCTCATTTAAAGTGTTCCAGTCCTATTATTTATCTGCCTCTGACAAAGCTGGAAGTACTCAAAGTCTTCAAGAGAAGACAATAAAAATGTTTTGCTTCCTACTTTACATATACATACTTTGCATATTTTCACATTAAAATACACTGTCTCTTCATTGTTCAGTGCTGGCTCCTGGAAACTGTCAATGTTGTCACCAGTCCTGGAGTTGGGGATGTCACCTCTCACAGACACTGCCACTACCACTATCACTGCTACTACCACAGCCACACCACTTTGCACATAAAAATGACAGTTTTAGTTTTCTGAGAATATTTCAGATTTCTGGAGGGTGTCGTATACCTAGTGGTGAAACAGGAGAAAGAATAGCTCTGCGTGGTCTGAGATACCACTACAGATGTCCCCCACGTCCATGGTGCCAGACATAGAGTGGAGGCCTTGACTAGTGGGAATGTGTTTCTGTATAGATCATATGTGTAAACATCTGTGCATGCAATAAATTAGAAACTTCAGCTCTACAATTCTTGGAAAGGACTTCTCAGTCAGTGGGGTGGATGTGTTCTTGTGCCTGCCTTGCTCCTAAATTCCCATCTGAAAAAGTTTGAAGCATTACACATTTAGAAAATGGGATGACAGTGTGGGAAGACATAATCATACCAACTTGCTGGTGAGAGTACAAACAAAATTTAAAAATTAAAGTAAGTACAAAAAATAATAGCAATATTACTGTAACAGAAGAGATTTTGACATTCTGTATTCTGATCCTTGGGCAAGATAAGTTAGTATTACTTTTTGTTTAAAGGCTAAAAAAGCACTAGAATAAAATCTTTATTATGGTAAAAATGTAAGTAGGGGCATTAAACAAAAAGAAAGACAATTACCTCACACTTCAATTAAGTTAGAGAAACAGGCATTAGTTTTAACTTGGCTGAAAATATTAGAGAATTACTGCTATTTTTCCTGCTTTTAAAATTACCATTAAGTCAGAGAAAAACAACATTTACCTTCAACTGGCCTACACTTACAACTTCCATAATATTGTGCAGAGAATCACAGATTAGATTTCTCATAAATGCAAAGAAATACATAGTATTAATAATTTGACATAATGTGCAACCATAAAATACAAACTGTGCTGCAGAGAAAAGGTTTGTGACATCAGTAATTGTGATTAGAATAAACAATGTAAAACGTCTGACATAACTACTAAATGTAGCATAGAAGAGTGTGCACAAGGAAAAAACATTTCAGTAAGTGGAAGAGACACTAAATACCAAGAAATAATAAATTTTGCATAAAGAGTTATGATAATAATGTTGATAGAAAAAGCATCATGTGTTTCCAAAGTCACATGCTCTTCTGCCAAATCAGATGCTGGACGTAGACATCAATCAGCACAGAGTCTGTCACATAGCAGTGAATAAGAAGGTCCTTTTTTAAATTTCTTTTCTTTTCCTAGCACTATGCAAGACTATTTTAAGAAAGAAAGGAAAATACTGATCTTTAAACACTCCAACATTAAGGGCTGGAACTCCTGTTCTCCTATCCTTTGTGCCTGAAACACATTCAGGATCTCTGTTGCTTTGACACTGTCAGCTTTATTTTTAAAGTACTGTTTGCAATTTCCATTGACATTAGTATAGATTTGAGGAGCTAGGCTAAAGTACCAAATTGTCTTTGATATGCTGGTCTATTGCCTACTTTTTAGTTTCACTGTGTAGCTTCTGGCACTATATTCCTGCACTTCTCCAGCTGATGTGGTCTTAAAGAATTACTATTGTGTGGGTACACACAGGTGGGTGATACACTAAGACTGGGGGTTTTTAATTGTCTTTCAGCAGCCTTTCTCAGGTCGGTCAAAACCTCTACTTTCTATCCATTTTTTTCTGAGACAGTTTTGTAACTGTCACTGTTGCATATGACCCAAAACATCTGCAATAAGATACCATAGTTACCATAAAAAGATCCCTGGAGATAAAAAACCTTTTTAAATGTCAAAAATTAGTCAAATGACAATTGCTCATCTTCTTTCTAAGATCCAGGAAATACAGACATCTTAATTAATTTCCCTCCTATGTTCTTAAATTTTCTGAGTATAAAAAGGAACCAAAAAATCAAAAGGTATTCAATGAAAATATGCCTGTTGTTACAAAAAATGCTATTGTTTTAGTAAAATTGTAAAATAAAAATGCAGAAATACAGAGACTGTAATATATTCTCTATAACCACTGAATAATTCATTAAGCAGGATTATGATAATCTATTTTTAAAAAGATATATAATTCATTTTATGGCAGATATTTTATCCTCTGAATATAATTACACAATTATAAAAATTATAAACATTTTAAAATAATTTGAATGTATTTCACTGAATATTTATGTAGATACATGAAGATAACTAATAAGAAAAAAACTACTATGATGTTGCCAAAAGAATTATGAAAAATTGTCTGTTTTTCTCAGCACATAATACAATAGTAAGTAGAATTACAGAAATGGGTTGCTTAGGAAAAAGAAATTTATGGAAAAATATAGGCACCAAGAATTGTTATTATATGCCAACATTAAAAATGCTGAGATACCTGAATGTCTTTGGTTTACCTAATATCAATCCTGCAGAATCCTGATGCACATTCCTATTAAACTGACAGCAAAGTTATCAAATATGAGTGTTCTTGTGACCCAAATGAATATTTTTTGGGTTTTGGTGTGTTTTCCTTGCTAAAAATAAGTGAAAATAAAACAAGACAAATAACTGAGCCCCAGCCCCAAGTTGCTCTGCAATGAGAGAGTTTAGGTATAATGTGGGAACACTTTTGGCCACTTCAGGATTGACTGACAGGATGTGTGTCTGAAAAAGAGCCATGAACAGCATGGATTACTGCTTCTATTGTAAGGTTGTTCTGCTCAAGACATTCAGGAAAGCCACCATGGGCTACCTGCTGCTATGTAATTTTTTTTTATTTTGGCACTTAGAAGTGAGAAGATTTCCATGGGACCAAAAAGAGAGCTGGTAGCTGACTGTGACTGACAGCACAAAACATTGAAACAATAATCCACTGAGGTCATTTATGTAAAAAAAGGAACCCAGAGATATTCAGCCCCTGAGGCTTGTCTTGTAAGAGGCTATTATTATTTGTATTGATTTTAGTATGCAAGTTCTCTTTTTCCTTCTCTCTCCTGGCCCACAGTGCAAACTATAAATAATAAACTAAAGAAATCTTGCCCTGAAACTATCACTGCCTTTGCAGGACAGTAATTTGTGCACCTCCAGTTATAAACCAGAAAAATCATGGGGAGAACGGACAGGCTGAACGAAGCCCTACCTCCACAAGCAAAAAAAATGGTTTCCAGTATTTCAGCTGCCACCAAGACCTCCTTATACAATACATACACAATACAATTTAAATACAACATGAAAATGTCCTGTTTTGATGCTAGTTCTGCTTTGAATACATATGACTTGATTAGATACTTTTCTGTGTCCTTTCATATGTCAGGCAATATGTTACTAAATCCCAATATTGCCAAGGCTACTATGCATCTTGGAAATCAAGACAATTATTTTTTCTCACTTTTCCAGGACACTGGAATTAGCATTGGTACACATGACATTTCCACCCTATTTGTCTGCTTCTAATAGTATTTGAATAGAATTATAAGAATGATGGGAAATTTCATAGCTGACTTACTGGCTTTATTTGACTCCATTTGAATGTTGTCATTAGCTTTAAGGATGGTAGGATTTCACTTTGACAGTATCAGGTATCTAATCTGTGTGTATCTACCCTTCCTGTATATTTCCCCGTCTTTTTCATTTCTGGTCTTAATGTGTAAAGTGATATGTCAACCACTACATAATTGAGAATTTCAGAGTTTGGGGTAGGGTATAATGTAATCCAAGGATAAGATCATCCTGGTAAACATCTCTGCTGAAATACAGGGATATGTAATATAGGACAAAGATTAAGGCCCTTTGCATTGGGTTAGACCCTGATCAGAGCTAGGCATCCACCAGCTGCTGGCTCACTGCCCCCATTTTATTGCTGGATGGCACATTACAGAGCGTGGAATAGCTCTTTGGCCAATCTAGCTCAGGTATCCCAGCTCTGGCCCCAACCAACCTCTTCTCCACCACTAGCCTACTCTCTGTGTGGGCAGAGTGAGAAACAGGTGGCCTTGATGCTGTGTGAGCATCAACATCAGCCCTGCAATAGCTAAGGCTTTGGGGTATTATCAATGATGTTATAGTCACAAATTTAAAATTAAAAGTGCCATATGGACTGCTATGAAAAAAATGAACTCCATCCTGGCCAGACCCAGTAGACTTGGCAATTATTAAACTTTTACTTATAAAAAGCAAAATTATAACAAATCAAGCAGTAGCATTTTAACCAACACAACATCCAGTCCATCTCAACTTATAATTAAAGAACTTTGTTGATGAAAAGCCTGTGCACAGTATATTCCAGTAACCTTACTGGGAAGATTTCAAAACTAATGGAAGTCAGTCTGAGAACAGCAATGGATTTAGTCTGTTTCTGTTTTGAGCAGGATAGTACAGTGTCCTGATATGTCTTAGAGGTTGATGCTTGACTGATGGCAAGAGATGAGAGACAGTGGGTATTCTAAACATTTCTAGCCCTCACAAAAATGCAAATATTGAATGCAAAAATTGTTCGGGTGGGTTTGTTTTTGGTTTTTTTTTGTCAGAAATCTTAGGTTTCTTAGTGCCAAACTTCAAACTTTCTTCCTTTGCAGTCTGGTACGTACAGATGTGATCTGCTTTTTTATTTCAGTCAGGAACCCATAATAACTAACATACAGTGTGAGCACATGATAAATCCTGGAGATACTGCTGAAAGCGTTCAGTAATTTCTGTGATACTAGGGTAGCATCTGTGTGATGTTAGAGATGTGGAAATAAACGGAAAAACCAAATAATCAGAAATGGTTTAGAAATGTGCTGGCTAGATGGATCTAGCTAGATGTTACACTAGGGATCAAATTCATCCTTTTCAGTGTCGGCTTGGTGATATTATCATTCAGGTGAACTATTAAAGTAACAAGATATTGCCACAGTAGGGACCTGACTGAAAATGAATGTATCTTATTCCTTTCTCAGTTCCAGTTGGCTGGTTCACATAGTCTCTCACTTTCCTACTGTAGTTCAGAAAAATCCTCTGACGTCTACAATCAAGACTCATTTCACAGTTATTTTCTATCCAACCCCCACCTGATTGGATATGTTTTAATCACTTTTATTTCCACAAAACTGAGTTAGGCATTGCTATAGCATGGTAAGTTATTTCACTTACAGGCTATCTCATAAAATTTTCTTTACAGATCTTTAGTACCACAGAAAAGTAAAGATGTATTGAGCTACAAGGTATCATAACTGGTTGCAATACATTTGAAATGTGATGTAGGAAGATTTATTCACCCTGTGACACTAATGGAGTTGAGCATTCTGTCCACTTGAAAGTGGTATAATCTTTCATTGAGTTCCTAAGTGCCTGTTTATGGTTCTTTTGAAGATGCTGTAATGTTGATTGTATATTTTCATCCATTGCAGATGCTACAGAAATTAAAAAAGCTGCTGCAAAGCATATGAGATGTGTCACATGCCATAAGACATATAATTTCAGGGGTGATAGATATTAACTGTTTAAAACAGTAATCTGTGAAGTGTCAAGTACTCATACTAACATGAATGAAAACAGATATGCATGTATTCTATATTTTATTTATCAAAACAGAAATTACACTACTTTTTTAAAAAATTTAATACAATTATCAGTGTGTTCTGCTGATGTTTTGTTAGAATGGGAGCTGCCTGGGTCACACTGTGCTCAAAATTATGGAAGTGGGCAAATATTTCTTCCTACCACCATCAGGTACATGCATAAGTCTGGACTGTAATGTCATTGTGAGGAGCAGAACACACTGAATCTCTGATATGTTTCACCAGCAATTCACTCAACCACTGTCAGATGTGGAAAAGTTTCTTTGCAACAATCTGTCTTTAAAATATTTAGCATCCAAACTGCATGAAAACATCCTCTTGTAAGACCTTTTTTGGGACATCTACATTAACATCTCTTAGGCAACTAACCTGCATTTGCTGTGCCCTGGTATTATTTGTTTTGCATTAGCATCAAAACCAACTTCAATATGTAGTTGTTTCTGAAGGATAGCAAACTGATGTTCAAGGAATACAGGATTTGAGTGCTTATTTTCTGATAACCTGAAGGCAAAAGAAAAATACCTAGAAAGACAGATGAGTGGAGTTTTTGGACATAAGCAATGTACATGTGAGACTGCGTAGTGCCAAAAGTTTGGAAATGATTCACTTGATTTGCTAGAAACATTCCATGCCTAATGTCTCAAGAATACATGTACTACAGTAATTTTAAAAAATCAGCAAACAAGCAACAGTTCTCTACTGCCCCTCTCAAAATAAAACAAAACCCAAAACAAAATGAAGACAAGAAACCAACCAGCTAACCAGATCAAACTGAAATTGCTTAAATAAAGAGTACTTGGAACACCTGACTGCTTTCTTGGAGATTGGTGAACATGTAGACTGTCTCGCTGAAGCCCTGTTTACTTTTTTTAATCAAGAACTGTTGCTTCGGTTCAAGGCTGCAGAATTCACCACAGGAGTCACTTTACAATGTTTGTACATTTGTCCAGAAGTTTAAAGTTTTATTTCTGGGCATACTGAGCCATACCTCACAGCGAAAATGAGTTGAAATGAGCAGGTATATCATGCCTAAAAAAATATACATTCACACCCCTCTATGCCTAAGCTAATATTAACTGAATAGCTTAATCACTAGAAAACATTAATTGAATAACAGGAGAGTATTCAACCCAAAACTCTCTACTTCTAAATAATTTAACCTGGAAGGTAGATTTCTCCCTGTGAGGTGTATAATTCCTCATCAGACAAAGAAGCAGCTCTAGCTTTAATATTTGGAAGTGATGAATTCTGTTCAGGGCCATATTATCCCCACAATCTTTTTGTGGTCATATTTTGAATGAAATACCTGATTTTTCTTGCTTTCTTTATGGAGGAAAATGCAAAGATTTTTACCACTAGATCAAGTCACCTAATTCCCAAAGGGAAGGGAGTTTTCACATGAACTTAGAATGCTTCCTATTGGCTGCCTTGGACTCATCATTTTGGGTTATTGAATTTTCTCATTGACACCTAAATAAAATTCTAAATGTATTTTCTGCTGTAGAGGCCAGTATACACTCCAGCACCCTTATGAATTAATTTCAGAGAGATTATAGCCCACTATGTATGAAGCAGATGCAATGAAACAGACTTTTCTAATCTGGTCTGGTCAATGACCCAGTGTTTAACCAAAAGACTCTCAGAAAAATAGCTGAGCCAAATCACTTACCAAGTTGCTAAAATAATTCTGTTAACGAGTTATTAATTTGGATATTGTCTGTGAAATACAGAGGTATAATAGCAATTGTGTTCATGAAGAGCAGGGCTGTCAGCTAAAAATAAAATTCAAGCTTTTGGCAATGAGTTTAGAATAGAACATCAGAGGAGGGAAATTATTTACCTTCTATTTAGCACCTAATACAGGTGGAAGCAACTTGGCCATTTTGGGGACATGCTACAACTGGAAGGGGACAAGACACAAAATCCACTCTATAACTTATTTGTCATGCAATGTTCACTCTGCTCTAGCTCAGTGCTGCTGTCAAGGTGAAGGCACGTGAAATAACATTTACAGGTATGCATTCTCTGTAAAGAGGTGTTTCCAGATATATGGAAATAGAGTAGTGCTGTACTGCTGCTGTATTTTTTAAGTAGCAATATGCTAGGTCACCCTCTTGATTAGCTGGATTCCTGTACCAGAGAGTGTGTGGCGTATTTTGTATCTCATTCTGTTATTTCAGATGACAAAGCCTAATTTGATTGTAAGTACCCGTGGGATTTATGGGGAAGTCAAAGCTCAATTTTTAAAAAGCTTAATATGGTTGCTGTAAAACTGTCTGGGTCTTTTAGTGGTAAATTCTAATTAATCTAAAGAGTGGAAAGGAAATGGAAGACTAATTTTTTCTAAAAAATTACTTCCTTCTGTTCCTGTCTATTTCTTAATCAGAATATAACCTAATGAGGCAATATTAGTTTAAATCTAAGCCTGAGCATTCTTTGCAAGTGGTTAATGTAACAACTGATTTTATTCTTGTAACTATTTTATGTGCTCTGTAACATGGATAAGACTATTGATTTAGTCAATAAACACTTACTCATGTCTAAAGCAACACTAACTGTGTGTACATAAAATAAAGTGTAATACAATAATTATTTGATTGCCTATAAAAAGAACTAAACACATGAACTAAAGTTGCTGTCTTCCTGTGGGAAAGTACTATCTGTACAACTGTCTTTCTGAAGTGTCTGGCATTGCTAAAACTGGGGAGGGATAAGGTATGGAAAATTAATTGATCTGTTGTAGTAGTTCATTTGGGGTCTTATGTATTCCTATAAACAAGCAAAAGTGCTTCCTGTCTAATGAGCATAATTTAACTACACAATAGCTGCATGAATTTCCCTTAGTGTCTGGACAGCATTCTGACTCAAACTTAGACAAGCAAGTCTATCTGGGGTGTAGTGTTCATTTTTCACCTGTATTAGCTATGGTGAATCAGCATGGAAATTACCTAATCGAATTTATGTGATTGTTTTAAACTCATTTGGGAAATGTGGTCCATTCACCTCCCCTCTACTAAACTCATAGTCAGGCTTAAATGGGTTTTCAAGAGTGGGCACTGTAGAACAAACTAGAAGATAATAAACTGCTATCTAGAATATTTTTAATCAGCAATACAGTGATGATGCTTGCAGAAACTCCAGATATGTAGTCATCTCAGAGATGACTGAGAACTCTGCCAAAAGAAAAGGAATTTCCATTTGTTCCTGCCCCTGCTTCCTATTAGAGGTAAAAAAGGTGGAAGGGCGAAAAATGCAATTACTTTCAAACTGTCTTTCTTTTCCATATGGGAGGTAGAGAACAAAAATATTCTGTCTTTTCTCTGAAGTGAAAGGAATGAAGCCATGTTTTTCCATACAGACTTTAATCTCTGGTACTGTAGTGCACATGATACTATTTGAAAAAGAAATAACGGAATCCAGTAAGAGATCTGCTATGCTAAAACCCAGGGTTTGGATAGGCTCTTTCCCTGACTCTGAATGAGATTCGGTGTGTGTGCAGGGGTAGATGATAGCAAGGTGGGGAGTGCTGTATTAAATTTAATGTTTTGAAGATTTGGGTGATGCAAAGGTTGAGTCACATTGGAAATCTGTGCAGTTTTAACAGATTTTTGGGGTCAGTGCTGCTTTTGCTGCTGTCTTTGGTCATGCACTGAATGACACCTGTGCCCATCTCTCTCTGTGATCCCTTCTGCAGCCTCCTTGCTCTCCACAGGGTTCAGCTGCCTGTGAGGATATAGAATGGATATGGCATAGCTTGATAACCTTGGCTGAGACCTCCAAGGAAACTTCTAAGTTGAGAGAAACTCTGTGGAGTAGAAGTATGCAAGATAAGAAAGGCAAAACTGAATAGAGTAGGATTGTTGGGACCGGATGATTAGAAGCTCAAGGTTTCAAGCAGAAGAACATCAGCATGAAATGGTATAAAATCCTAGAGGAAAAAGCAGGGTCAGTGAAAAAGGATCTGTTTCAGGGGCACTGGAAACTGGCCCTTCCCCTCCAGGCTGGTGCCTGCCTGGCCGGTGGAGACTCTGGGTGTCTTATCATGCCAGAGTGCATATTAGTCCCTAGTCTAGTAGCTTGTTAAATCCTAGATATCTCTGTGTGCATCAGCCAATAAATAACTGCATTATACTTTTAAACTACTTTGCTGGCAGATGCTCTTTGTGCAGGGTTAGAAACATCTGAAAAATGACCCAAGGACGGAGGAAAGTAACACACCTAGGCAAAATATCCCTCCTCCTCTCAAAGAAGAGATTAGGGTACATGACGAGAAAGTTATGTATTTAGAGCAAAACATTTGCTGCAACCTCAGATTATTGCTTTTCCCTGTGATGGTTTCATTTCCCCCCTGATGTTGGAAGTGAAGCTATTGGAATGACTGATGTATGTAATCTGTGACTGGGTAGTTGTGCTGTATATACATGCACTTACATATGGTCACTTAACAACTGAAGCATCAAAAATATCTACAATACATCAAAATAATACTGAACACTGGCTAATATAAGGCTATAACAGGAAAGAAGGAAGATAAGAGATGAAATCAAAATTTTGGCCTTTAGTGATCTTGCTGCTTCTAAGTATTGCAATATTTTACCTCAGGTATGTATCACTCTAGAAGAGTTTATGATGTAATGTTAGATAAGACTGGCTTTTCCATTTCAGCCCTGAATTGCTAAGTTCTCCAGAAATGCATTTAAATGTTTTTTTTCCCCTGCCTAATTAAAACATGCAGAAAACAAATATGATGAAATACTGAAGATATATGAAGATGTGCAGACCAGATTTCCTTACGTAAACTCAAAGCGAGAACTTCTGATACCAATCCTTAGTCCATTACAGTGACAGTGTACAAGCATAACACACCTGAAATTTATGTCATGGTATACAAAGCATCTTTTTACCATTTGTGGGAATATATTACCTTTTGATGCATCTTACAACTCCATGGAAGAGCATTACTCTAACGTCACACACAATCTCATTGCAAAGGAAGCTTTGATTTTTTTAACCCAAATTAAAACACTCCAAGGAGGAGAATGTTCTTAGCTTTTTTAAATTGGATCATATTAAGTTATTTCAACTAGTCAGCTAGAAATACACAAACTCATTATTATGGAGGTAAATTTAGATTATACATTTTAGGAGAACTATTCTAATTTTAGCAGTTCTACACAGGTAGCTACCCCAGTGCCCTAGGGCTAAAATTTTATCTCGAATTCTGGAAGGCAAGGTAGATAAAACGTCTTACAAAAATGTGTACTGAAGTCTTTCTGCTCTATGAGCTAAGGCAATTTAAAATTAATTTAATTGTCCATTAAAAATGCTTTGTTCTGGATTTGGACCTGTAACGGAGCTTCATCCAGTGTTCATATTAGCTACTGGTGATTCTGCACCTTCTCAGATTAATGCAAATATTCCAACAGTGAAAATGACCCAATTTCTTAGTTTCTGCCTAGAAATTAAATGTAAATTGTGAGTGTAGAGTCTAAAAATGTATCTTACATTAAATGCTGGACAGAAAATACTGGGTTCATTCAGTTTCCTTATCTTTAGATAATTTGGAAGACAAAGTTATCTGTTCTACATCTGAGTGGAGCAAATATTTGTTGGTTATTTGAGGTATTTTTGTAAACTGAATTATCAAATCAAACTAAAACCTAAAAGAAAATAAAATTCTTAAAATGTCCACCTTAATACCTGCCACAAATGCAGTTGTATCTCAATGGAAATACACTGTGATTTTAAGGCTGTTGTATTTTCACAGTTACTGGGTTTTTTTCTTTAGCAACGGAAGTGTGTGGGACTTTTAAATAATGATTATTGTGGTCTTCATGTTTTACTGCAGTGCTTTCCCTCCTGCTCATAAGGAGCACTGTTTTATTGAACTGCATAAATAGACACCCCCATCATTAGTCAAACATTCAGTTGCCAAGCAACATTTAGTCCACATTTTGAAGTATTTTTTTAATTTGACATACATCAGTCTCTTACTTTCATATAAAGTCTGGTGTGAATTTTGTTTTTATTTTTTTTTTATGCAACTGGTTATCAGTATCATTAATTGGCATAGATTTCATTGAAGATGCTGAAAATGACAATGTATTTGCTGAAAGCAGAAACAATAATGTTTCACTTTGTGTCATATCAAAGTTCCTTTCAGCTTTTCCACTTTTATGAATCTTAACTTACAGATATTTCATCAGGTAAGATTTCCTAAAAATACCTTAATATTTGAGACCTGACACTAATTTAGTCACCATACATACTGGGTCCAAATGTGCTTGCAAAAGAAATGCTTGGACTAACAAACAGTGTTGCATAGAAATAAACCAGTAGCAAGTATGTCCCTTATACTACTGAATGATAAAATTTTACAAAAAAGAAGACAAAAGCCTCCCTTACATCAAAATAGAAGTGTGAAAACAGTGGCATGAAATTCTGCGCATCCTAGATAACATTTGGAAAAGTTGCGGTGTACCTGCTTTAAGCACTCCTGTGTCAGACCCTTTTGACTACAGAACAAACACATTAGTTTTGAATAACAACATTGTTTGATAAAAGAAGCACACTCCTGGAATCCCAAGAGGAGCAAGAAAACAGTGAATCCTGTCTTGAATATCTAATAGGCAAGAAAAATGATTGGATGATCTCAGTAGTGAGTCCGAGTAACTGATCTCATAGCTGACCTCTGCTCTCACAGCAGACCTTGCTCTGAGCAGGAGGTTGAACTCCATGCCTCCCGAGGTACCTGCCAACCGGAACAATCCTCTGATGTTCCACATATAGAACTGGGGGCTCAGCTTCCTCCACACGCCCCTCACTTATCAACTTCACATTTCCTACGGGTCACTCAATAGCATGAAATGCTCTGCAGCATTGCACTCAGGTTTCATTTTCACTACCTGGACTAATTTAGTACCATCAGCAGACTTACACTGCAATTCATCATCTTCCCTGGGTAATTTATGAATATGCTGAACAGCATGAGTCCCTGCACAATTCGAGTGGGATTCCACTGATGATTTTCTACCAAAACCTCCTGTTTATTCGGTATAGTGCATTGTAAGTGAAAATAAGCCAAGAAACTACACCAAAAACCTGTCAAAAGACAGTGCACCGAGAGCAGAAAATACATTTTCCTCTGAAATGTCACCAATTCTTCATCTCAGTTTCTAAGAAAGTGAATTTGACTTTTTTTTCCAAGTTGAAGTATTGCACTAAAAATCAGAAATTTATAGCAAATAGGAAAATAATTTTGAAAACAAGTATTTGCTCATTTTTCCTTGATATATGGGATTTTGTACTCCCATGATTTAACAAATTGATATCAGAGGTTGCCCTGAGTCAGGTACAGGGCCCTGCTCTTGTCACTGTTGAACCTTATGATGTTTATATGGCCCCCCTTCTCAGGTCTGCCCAGGTCCCTCAGGCATGTCAACCAAACCACTCAGCTTAGTGTCATCTGCAAACTTGCTGAGGGTGCACACTTTCCCATTGTACAGCTTCTTGATGAAGATATTAAACAGAATTTGTCCTGATATGAACTCTTGAGGTACACCAATTATCACTGCTCTCCATCTGGACGTTGAGCTGTTGACTTCTACCCTCTGGATGAAACCATCCAAACAATTCCTCATCCACGGAACAGTCTAACATCAAATCCATCTCCCTTCAGCTTAGAGAGAAGGATGTTGTACAGAATTATGTCACTTTACAGAAGTCCAGAAAGACAACACCTCTAGCTCCTGGTATTTCACTGATATAGTCAAATATACCAGATTTGTGTTCTTTTCTCAGTCTGTCTTTTACAATCTAGTCATTCCTCTGCTGTTCTGTGGAAAGTCTTTCTGTATTTTTTTTTCATACCCATCATTTCTTTTCTTTTAACATAAGCTTTGGTTATTTGAAAACTGTATACCTAATATTCTTACTGTATTTTTGAAAATGTCTACAGAAGTGTACATAAATTCTGTTAGAAAAGACATGAAGAAACAGGTTAAGATGTCTTTTTCTCCTTCCTAGTGCAGCATTAGTCCTTCCAAGTTGTCAGTTGTTGCAGCAGGCAGTGAGAAGGCTGTATGGTAGGTCATGCATAGGTATTGCATTCATCTAGCCATTTTCTTTATATGTGAAAGTAGCCTGTCTTCTACCTGACCAGTAACTGTAACCCAATGACCACTGCTTAATTATAGAAGTACATTTATATTACAGCTGCCTATGGGCCTGTTGGTGTTCCTCTCTTCCAATCATAATTAGTATGGTATTATTATTATTTAAATTATTCTATTATTCTAATTGGGGAGAAGATAATTACATTTGTTAGTATCAATAAAGATTTCCCAGGAGGATTAAACCAAAAATTTTTCCCACTTAATTTTCTTTTTTTTTTTTTTTTCAGAACCTGGCTGTAGATTATATGACATCTAACTGATAATTAGAAAAACGAGTGGTAAAGAGCTTGAAAGGAAAAAGCCTCATCTTTAGAGAAAGGTGCAATCTGAATAATTCTATAATGAGAATTTGTGGAATATTTATAAAAGTATGGAATTAAAATACTGGGGGATTTTTTAGCAGTCCTACAGTAGCTGCCAGGGAAACTGGGTATCTACACAATTAAAGGTAAACAAAGCCTTCCTGTTGAAATAATGAGACTAGTCTGTCCAGCCAGAAACAGAAATTCAAAAAATACTTAAAGTCCAGAATGACTTTTTTCACTCCTTTTTTGCATGGAGGGTTAATTGGGTTCACGACATTATCTGGAGGATGGAGACAAATTTACTCAATTTATGTTTTGTAAGCACAGGAAATCTTTCTGGATGAGTTAATGGGGATAAGTATGTTATATACAAAGAAAAGACTAGTAAAATGAACAATGGACTAAAATCAGGCTACATATAATGAAGATGGTGAGTTAAAGTATTCTGCTGTTACTGTTGGATTAGACCAGGTAAAGGTTGAGGAAACTGGCTTACCTGCCTAGCAACAGAGAATACAGCCAGAATCACAGGAAAGATACTGTAAAAGCTGCTATGTTACATTTGACTTTGAAAATAGGCAGAAATCCTATGTGTTGGAAAACAGCATGAGCTACCTAAAAAACATGCTGGAAGAGCTATTTTTCCATCTGCATACTCTCAACTTGTGTGCATTCAGTATCTGCAATAAAGAAATTTTATATGGCTTATTGTAAATTGTAGAATTATAAGGGTAAGTATCAACTTCAGAGTATGTGATGAATTTTTAGAACCTGGTAAATCAAAAGCAGAATTAAAAGAGTCCTGGGAGAAATTCCTTCAGGAGAGAATTAAAAATGCAATAAGAATTTAAAAAGGAATTTTCTAGACAAAAAAGAGAAAATGCTGGCATTAGGATTTTCTGGAATATGGGCACTCTATTACAGATTTCTGGGTGTATTGTGCTCCACAAAAAAAACCCCTCTAAATACCCACACTTAACACTTTCTTCACGGACTTCAGATAGTTCAATATTTGAATATAAGATTGCATCTATTCAGTGCATGTGTATTTTGCACTATTGAGTACATACTAGTGCATAATCTGTGCTGAAAGTAGATACATAGAGGTGAACATAAATCTGTGGCTAATCCAGTGGCCCTTTATTTGGTAGTGATTTATTTTTTCAAATTAAGATAAAGAGAGACGTTCAACAAATCCAAGATTAGTTTTATAAGCTAACTAGAACAAAACTGAAAATATAAATACAAATACTTAGACTGGGTTTATTCCTCTTTCAATACCTGGGGTCAACACCTAGAAAAATAATTCTGGCAACATATGCATTCAAGTTCTTTGCTTTCAAGTCTTCTGACTGTGCCAGGGAGCAGTGAGGGCTGGCTGCTCCTTAGGAAAGGTAAGCTGGGAATCAAGGTTGTCTCAGTCCCTCATACAGCAAATGATGCACGAGGTCCATGGGACATCCAGGGAGCCCAGCCAGGACAAAAGATGATGGGGCCAAAGACAGGGTAGGACCAAAGGCTTCTGACAGGAACATCCAGGCCACAAGTACCCACAATGTAAGACTGAGGTCCACTGAGGAGGCAGGACATTCCCCAGGCGGAGCTGAAATGGGGTACTTGGCACATTGTCAGGGGGCAGAGGGTGAGGGGGGAGGCTCCAGGTGAGGCTGAGCAGGACCAGCAAGTCATATCTATGTACACAGTGCCATTTCAAACTGTGACATAAATTTTTAACAAATGAAACCCAAATATCAGCTGTTATATACAACAGACTATTACTACAGAAGAAATTCTAGTTCTTTCCTACGTGTCAAAGGCAGGACAAACCTTATTAAGTGACAGAAATTATACAAACTGAAAATTGTCAAGCTCTAATTGAAATCCATGTCCCTAAATACTTTGTAAAATATTCGTGGTAAGTTCTTATCAAGGAATATCTAACAAACCAGCTAAATAAAACTAAATAGCTTTCAATTGTGAATTTTGGGGTATTATGCTGGCAGCTGTGAACAATCTACCTCAGTGGGTTCAGCTGTGGAAGTTTTAGGTTAATAAATGGGTATAGTACAGTTCTGCCTTAACTACTACATATGTTCAGAAACTAAATCATAAAAAAAAAGAGTATATTTTAATATTTTTTATAGCTACACAAAAATGCTTAATTACAAGAATACTAGATACTAATGATCATATTTCTTAGACATCATAGAATTTTTAAAATAAAGACTTGAGTTACCATTCATATTTTTTAGTAATCTTCCTTTTTCAAAAAGGTTTAAAGCTTTGTGAGAATCGACTGTAAGATTTTGAAACAAATAGCTAAGTATATGTGTTTATTGAAACTTTCCAAACTAATTTTTAGTAATTTGGAAAACCAGAATTTCAAGTTTGCACGTTATGAGATTTTTTTTATATTCTTATCATCTATATAAACAAACAACAGTCATTTTGACATCACATCAATATGGAGTTTTACCCTCCAATTTGAAATATTGATTAACAATGAAGGAGGAAGGTAAAACATGAGAATAGATCAAAACTTCCTGTGAACTGGTATTGCATCTCTAAAGGTAGCCAGCTGTGACTGACTATGGGAAAAGTAGATGAAACAATAAGCTCTGAGTGATCCCACAAACTCCAAGCAGTCAGTGAGAGATCTGAGAGAGTTTATAGTTGAGGTGAAAACAACTATTCTTATAATCTCTGTCATGCTTGCCTAGACATTTTCAAATTCTACTATACTGCTGTAAAATGGTATATATTCTGTTTTGTTCTGTATTAAGTTACTGATAATTCCTAATGTTCCTTCTAAGTTTCTTGCTTACTGCTAAGTGCTTAGGTGACATTTTGAAAGAACTGTTCATGGTGATTCATAATACATTTTCACAATCACAAAGGCTACCTTAGAGTAAATTCTGCAGTAGTTTTCTGTGTGCACTGCTCTTTTTCCTGACATTGTTCATCTTGCCTTCCATCTGTAATTCTAAGCTTTTTATGTGTATATAAATTTTTAGGTTCCCATTTTGATATGGCATGGGATATTTCGAAAGGTCATGATTCTAAGAGTGTTCTAGAGACAGTTTCATAGGGGAATCTTAATTACTGAATTTCTGTTGGATTGAGAAATTCCAAATTTTAAGTTCAGATGATGAAAATATCATCTATGTGTCTTACATACGGAGTAATTTTGGTACTCAAGTATATTGAACTATTTAGGGAACTTATGTCAATACTGTCACACTATAAATCTATCTTCATGTTCACAGCTGTGGTTCTTTGTTTAGAGAAAATATTGCTTGCTGATGGCACATTTATGAGTTAATTTTGAATGACTCTTGATTTGAGTATGTCTGGATTGAAAGTCTGACAGTTCCTTTTATCTTTGCAGATATTTCAGATGGGTAATGATATAGCCGTTATGTGAGATATTAATATGCAAATTATATTGTTCATATTGACAGGGGGTGTTGACAGATGTTGTAGAGTTTGTGCAGGACATCTACCATGTCTTGGAAAAGATCACTCTTGTCAAGAGATACAAGATTTTTGTGAACATGATAGATATTCTGAAAATGCCATGGTAGAAGATGACAGGAGATTTCTTTCTTGTGGATTACTTTTCAACTGGCCATGTCTTCATGACAGAGAAATGTTGTTAAGCTATAGAGGAATAATTCAGAAAAAATTTTAATGAAGAGTGTTAGTATAACAGTTTTGTGATATTCTTACACAATTTCCTTTCTTGAATCACATAATCTCACTCAGAAAGTTTCCAAGTTTCCAAGATCTCCGCAACATAGAAGTCAGCGTGTGAAAACAGACATTCTAATTAACCTATCTTAATTTATATAGTTCATGCTTTAGTAATGAAACATTGTCTTTGATCACCTGGCATATCTTGTTTTCTGTGACAGAATTGCCTGCAAGAGTTACCACTGTGAAATATTTTAAGATTTTTAAAAGAAATAAAATATTACACACCTATATATCATATATATATCATGACAGGCTTTTGGCTTTCTGGTACTGGAGACAAGCTTAATTAAGTTTGCAGAGTGAAGAGCATCTGCTGTAGGTCATAGGAAAAGACACGCAGCAATATTTTTATATTGACTACATGGAAGAGGATAAGGGCTATTTCTCTTAATGTCAGCAGTAGGTGAAAATAAGAAATAATTATGTTTTCCACAAAAACCATGTCAAAACCACTCTCTGTAGTTTATATGAAGTCTTAAATACATTAAATTCTTCCATAATGATGGTAGGTAGTTATGAAAAACATATTATTTCTATTTATACATTTGGGCAGGTATCTTTATTTGTCTGTGTACAAAGACTGTGGGGAAGGTAAGAGCTGGTAAAGTGGGAACAGATTTTGTCTTTATCTATCCACACTAAAAAAAGCTGAATCTCAACGAATTTGAGGTTTTCTAGCGACACTGAAGAGCAATGGTAATACAAGTAGAAAAATTTACAGTGCCCATAAACTAAAACTGGACTGAAATACAACAATGGACCAGTTCCAGCTGACAGACTTTCTTCTCTCCTTCCCCTTTTCACAGTATCTGAAATTGCCATGCCCATCTGCTATTACCATTACCGTTACCATTACCATTCTTTTCCCATCAGTCTTGATCAGAATTAACAAAAGAAATGGGTACATTATGCAAAGAAAAAAAATGCAAAAGAAAAATATTAATTAATAATTAATTAATTAATCCCAATTGTATTCATTAAATACTAGGTCTTTTAACTAAACTGTCTTTTCTACAGCCTCTGTCTGTTTCTAGACTTTTTCAGATTTTAAGTTATATGAAATTGTAATACGTCTTCCCAGTATATTTGTACAATGTTTATTTGATTGAATAATCTGTGCACAATTCCAAGATAAAAATATTGATAATTATTAATAAATATTACCACCCTAGGGAAAATATGGCTACATATATATATAAATTTGCCTTTTTTTTAAAGTAAAACCACTTAAAAATGTATAAGCTTTTGAAAAATTTAGTTCAGTTTCTTGATACACCTGTAAGATTATATTTGACCTTTCCCTTTAATTCTGGGTAAAATAAAGCACAGGTAAATCACAATAAAATAGTTTATAAGCATGTGCACATATATCCCACTGTAGCTGACAAGGTTACTCTTGTAACAGATAATGCTTAAACAGCCCCAGTAGCACATGCAGCAGAGCTGTAACAAATGGCAGTAAATGTGCTATAGAAACGAAATGGAAAGGTTTTTTATCTGAAAGAAGAGAAAATCACAATATGAAATCCCATTTTGACAGTGGTTTGGCCTTTAGCAGAATATAAGAATTATTGTTATTGAAGCTGTTGCATGTATTACCTTTCCACACATTAATTTTTACTGCAGAACCTTTAACATAAATGAGAAAAACAAATATATGTATGTATGGCTAAAAACTAAATCCTTATTTGGATTCTTATCAATATGGATACTGAGAACACAGGTTAGTTAGAACATGGTTTAGGGACATTTAAAAACTTTTAAATATTGCAGTTTTAAAATTTTCCTTATGGTATCACTCACAGAAGTTAAACTGCTTAATTCTGTTGTCTGAGGTCATTCTGTAGAATGTATCTCTGCATGTCTTGGAAAGCATTTTGGGCTTACCCAAGCATGCCTGTGTAGAAGGTGAGAACTTTTGCAAGTTGTATGGTGGCATTACAGCATTACGCAGTGGCCTGTTTGAGGCCTATGCAGAGAAATCAGAATTTTTTGTAAAATGGAGGAATAATGATATTTCATTATTTCTTTTGGTAAAACTCCAAGCTTGGAGGAAGCATACAATTCTTCAAATGCAAGCAAAATGTGAAAACAGAGCATGGAATGACACAAAGGAAGAAACCGACGACCAAAAGATCAGAACAGGATGATAAATGTGTCACTCAGTCAAGTGTGCTTTCCCCCTATTTATTTGAAAGGTTGCCTGTTGACAGCCTCTTTGTTTTCAGTTCAATTTCACACAATCACACAGAATCACAGAATGTTCTGATTTGGAAGGGACCCACAATGTTCATTGAGTCTAACTCTTAAGTGAACGGCTCATAAAGGGATCAAACCCATGACCTTGACATTATTAGCACCATGCTCTAAACATCTGAGCTAATACAGCTTGCCATTCACTGCCACATAGTCCCTACCAAATACAAAAGAAAAAGCCCTAATCTCACTGAGAAGTGCATCCAAAAAGCAAATAAATGGCTTCAGAATATCACCCACCTGCAAAAAAGTTCCTGAAATGCAAGGAAAAGCCACATCAAAACCCTAGAAGATAGGGCTAAAACTCCTAAGTCTGTTTAGATACTGATTACGGGAATCGAACTTTGCTTTGTACTGTTGTTATATGCAGCACATTTTTCCAAGCAAAATCAAAAATATGGATTTTGAGGAATTATAATTATTTCTAATATAGAGGTTATTTATTTTTTAAATACCAGATGTTGCTGCTTTTGTCTGGATTATATTGTCTTTAAATACTTTTATTTTAAAGGGGAAAATGACCCTTGTGGATTACAAATTATCTCACTATTTTGCACATGCAGGTCAAATTGCTTGTGGAGTGACTGAATTGGAAAACCCTTTTGTGAAAGGGTTCTGTTTTGATAAAGGCTCTGTATCAATTATTTGGGAAACAGAGAAAAATGAGGTTTAGCTCTCTGCAGTACACAAATGCAGTGTACAGTTCATAAAGGAAAAATTAATGTCTGGTTCAGACACTGAAAAAGCGACTGACCTTATATTTATGACAATACTAGGCCCAGGAGTCAATCAAAGAGCACAGTCCTTTAGATATGTGCTTACTTGCATGTTAAAGTTCATATTTGATCTATATGATCATCGAAGCAATCATTCCTCATCCCTTTTTGGCCTTTCCTTCAAGTAGAAGTATTACAGTGAAAGGACAATTTATTTCTGCTATATGAAGACAATTATATTAGTGCTTAATTAGGCTTGAGCTTCTGTAGTTTCCATCCAAATTTCTGGTGGAGGTCAAAAGTATTAAGCTATCTGCTCCTCATTTCACATAAACTTACAATAGTAAGGCTGAAGAGAATATTGAGGCTAGACTCCATAAAGCTGGGAAATTCTGCCAAAGGGGTTATCATGAACCTGCTAAATTTACATGTGTTTTGTTTACACTGTAGAAGGGAAAAGTGAATTTAATTAGACAGAGAAAATTTTGAAAAAAGAACTCCATTAAGAAGGACTGTTTAAACAGAGGTCTCACAAAGCATCTACGGCTTCAGGAAGTACGTTTTTTTACCTTGTCCTTTTGTTATGGTTTCTGTACTGTATGTGTCAAAAATGTTAATTTTGTTGTAAAAATAATTTCATCAATTTCTAGACTATGTAGTTAACATGGCCGTACTTTATTATAATGAACCAACTGCTCTTAATCCTAAAATAGAACTCACAGCTTTTGGTGAATTATCGTGGAATTTATTTTGCCCTGACCTGCTACAGTGACAAGCGCAATATAAATAAAAATGTTAAGAAGAAAAATGTTCTATTAAGCCAAGAGTAAAAGTCAGGAGACATAGGTTAAGATTTTTCAAAACTGGAACCTAAAGTTCAGCCCAGAACCCTCTAATTACACACATAAAAAATAACCTGGGTGCTCAACTGTTCTGAGGCTTTATTAAATTTCAGTTAACTCAAGGAAAACCACCGTGCATATAATTAGCTAGCAAAAGTCAAGTTTCTTGTGTAGGCACCTGAGTATGGATGTAAAAGCTCACCTTTAGGACCTAATCAAGAAAAAAATTAAGAAAATTATTTGGGTTTAAGTCTGCTGCATTGGATTATTTTAGGGTTTTCGTTTGCTTGTTTGTTTGTTTGTTTCAATATTAAATAATTTGTTGCTCTGCTCAAAGTCTAGGCCACTGGGGATAGGTTTGGATGTGAGAATTTTCTCTTTTTCTGTTTAAGAAAAAAAATTCTCTAGATTCCACAGCTGTAGAGAACAACCATTAAAAAGAACTATTGGAAAAACAACTGAAGTCCAAAATCCACGGAAACAAAAGCAAATTAAAAATACCATGGAGAAATATAAACCAGAGGATTTCAAACATATCTCAAAATTCTAGGAGTGGAAATTACTCTGAATTTCTTAATATTTGTCCTTATTCACACTGTGTTAGGCAAGTTATTTCACCTTTCCATACCTAACTTCTCTGCTGTATGTTGTAGCTGGAATAACTATTTACTCACCTCTCAGGGTATTAGGAGATTTAATTTAATAATGCCCATGAAACACGTGATTAATCATAGAGAGAAATAATACAGAAGCATGGATTATTATCATTATTAATTAAGTAAAAGAATCTCCCAAGACTGGAATTATTACGGTCAGATGATTTATTTTCTACGAGTATATTGTACTATTATTTCTAAAAGGATTTTTGAGCACCCTTGGAAGAAAAAAAAAGTATATTGTTAGCAAAGTTGGATTTATAACCTTATTAAAATTTTCAGGTTTTTAAAAGACTCAGTAGTTCTTCAGTTGGATTGATGAGTAATTATTATGCAAATCCTCTTGCATTTCTTTATGGGTAACCTTTGGACTGGCATTTTAACTAAATATTATGTAAGATTTTTGATAAGACGATTGAATAGTAACAGAAACAATGACAGCAGTTATTGCATATGTAAAATGTTCTCTGGAGTTAGAATGTTTTTAAATATGACAGGTTGAATACTTTCACAATAAAAACATTCAGTGATGCCTTCTCTTGTTCTCAAATACACCACTAGATTAAAAGTGCTCAGTTTCCAAACTGATCACATTTTTTAATTAGAAGTGAATGTGCTATTCTATGACAAATTGCAGTACTTTCTAAATAATACAAAATGAAACCACTTTTGAGAACATTTTATCACCATCAACATCACCACTATTCAGTAAAATGTAATATTTGGAGTGATCACATATTATGCGATGTATCCTTTTTCTTAGTTAAAAATTACAAAGCAAGGAAAATTCACTTCTTACCCTACTGCAGTAAACCATTACTTTTTGCTGCTAGTTTCAGTGCAGTAAATTTTTACATTTCTTTAGTATTCTAGAGCATATCACTACATGCAGTTGCCTTCAAGAGTTTCATGAAATAGAGAAGGATTGGTGAAAAACTGTGTAAAGCCTTGTCTTGTGAGTTTTGCCTGGATCTGCTAACATAGTCACTAAACAAACATTAAGAGGGAAACTAAATACTGGACCAGGAATCTCTGAGATGAGGTGGGAGATAGTTTGAAGATCCGCATATTTTAGACAGACTCCTTTCCTAAAAGCTCAGGAGAACCTCAAGCCCACCTGCCTGTAAGAGATACTTGGCAAGAAGTTTACTAGTATTCACACTGTTGAAGAATCCATTCAGTGCAGGTAACCTGGTGAACAGTTGCAGTGTGAGCTGCAGGTTGAGCTCTGCAGGGCCAGGAACCCAAGGGGCTGAGAAAACTGCTGACCCTTTGCATAACAAGGGGGAACAGGGACCTGTAGCCCAGCCAGGGCTGGACACTGGGAGACACGGCAGGAGCCGAGGATCCCAGACTTCTGCCCCTTAGACTGTGATGGTAAAAACCCCAGGAGTTCCTTTGTTCTGGATCCTTCCTCAGAGGCACCAGCTCGAGCTGTTATTTTACTATCTAATTGTTGCACTATGATTAAATTATTTGAAGGATTTGGATGTCTGAGACTCTGCTATGGGAAACCTGGGGCTGAGCCAGTAAGGGAACCTGGTGTGACTGTGTGAGTGTGGGGTGTGTAGCTGTGAGGGGTCCTTGGTCCCAGCTCAGGTGGTGCGAGAGTGACTGATAGTGTGGATTCTGGGTGGTCAGACAGAGAAATTTCCTTAACATCACTGAGATGGTGCTCAAGATCTTAAGGCAAGTCCCTACATTCTTGAAAATATTTTACTTTTCATGGCACTCAAAATGATAGAAAAGTTTAGATCTTTTTTCAAATCTGTTTTCAAAGAAATCCTATTTTTTATCCCTCTTAGTCCCTTTTTCAAGTTTGTTTTCATGATGATGAGAATTTCAGAGCTGAATTTTACAGTAAATAAAGAAGTTAAAAACTACAGACTTTTATGATTGTGTGATTATAGGACCTGAACATTTATGAAACATGTCAAATATAAAAATTGAAAAAAAATGCCCCACACTGACAAAATTGTCTACTTGTTTTGGTTCTCAGCATGCTTTTTCACATTATAATAATTAATCCATTTTTGTTAACACAGTTGATGTATTCAGTTGATGAATTTTTTTGTTTTTAAAGGAAAAAAAAATTACACTTTGCATCTTACTTTTTCTACTACATATAAGTAAAACTTTTTCTGTTTTCTCTGTTGCCTATTGACGATTTAAACTGTTCTTTCTGAGTTTATGAAGTCTAAGACAATTTAAATCCTTGAAGGCATTATGTCAGACTACTTGAATCATGTCATCTAGCATGTGAAATCTGTTCTTGTTGGAGTGTCAACAAGAAAATTAAAGAATGAAAGACAATTAAGAAGAGTGAAATTGTGTTAGACTAGTTGACTTTCTAAAACAAGGCCTTTTTAATACTTTCTGGGAAACTATTCAAGGAAAACATAGCTGTATGTATTGGGCTATTTGCAAGTCAGCCAGCCTATCCTCTTGACCCTTTCTTCTCTGAGCATAAAGATTTCTGTTATGGTTTAGGAATGATATTCTCCAATTTGGTGCTCCCACTGAAACCATGCACTGCTTGCTCACTCCCACCCTCCTCCTTTTGCAGAGGGCTGGACAGGAGAATTGGAGGCAGGAAAGGTAAAGATCATGGGTTGAGATAAGAACAGTTTAATGGAAACAGCAAAGAGATAAGAAAATAAAGAGTAACAGAAACAGTACTAACCACAGAGGGGACAAGAAAGAGGCGAATGATTCAGATGGAAACAGCAATGCCCCACTGCTCCATCCATGATGCCATGCCAACCCGAAAGGGACCTGGAAGGGAGCCATTCTCCCCGGCCCTGGCAATGATGTGAGGTGGTGGCTACTGAAAGAATTAACCCTGTCCTAGCTGGAAAAAGGGCAGTATCCTAATAGGACTGTGTGGCATTAGATTTGGAATCACCATGAGGAAAAGTTTCTACACATCTGTTACATGGTTAACTGTGATTAAATTATAGAATCCAGTGTAATCAGTGCTTTCAAGAAAGACAACGGCTTTTCAAGATACAAATTTTTTACTTAATTGCAGTAAAACCATGTATTGCCAGCTCCTAGGTAGATGAACAGATAGGTTTAATGATTTTTACTATTTTGGAAGTTTTCCCACTTCCCTGTCAAAATCTCTGAAACAGTAGATTATTTGAAACAGGCTAGAGTGCCTTGGGATAAATTCTTTTAAGCAACACAAAAAAGAGAACTAAATAAGATTACAAGAAGAAAGAGTTTAAGAATTTCATAGCAAATATAGTGTGTGTTATGGAACTGAAAAGTGATATTTTGGGTTTAAATTGTTTTACTATATAAGGACAGTTTCATTATGTCCCTAAACAGTTTAAGAAGAAACAGAATGGTGGCAGGTTGAATAAAACCAGTCATTCCATACCTCTTACTCCTCTTTGTATACACTATTTGGAAGGCAAATTTAGTATGTTAGAAGCATGCTACAATTGTCAGAACACTTAATAAATCCCCATTATTAAATTAAGAATGTTTTCATTTTCATTAAAATATACTCCTGCTTTCTCAAATATTTTCTTTTTCCTCCCTCAGGTTACTTCACTTCACTTGATTTTAGATTTGAGTTTCTTAGTACTGTTGGATCATGCCGAATAATCCGCTCCAAACCAAACAACGTCTATTGATGATCCCTTATGTCATGTGTACTGTCCATTAAAATTATAATTTACTCCTACACTTAAAAGCAACACATCCATCACAATAATTTTGCGCTGGGCAATGTGTCACAAAAATGCCAGAATAAAGCATTTTTGAAAAGAGAATATGAAAAGAAGGTTGTAAAGCAAAACTGCAACAACTTTGTGCATACTAAATAAATTCTCTTTCAGTTTCTGAGTATTTGGAAATGTTAAATTAAACTTACCATACCACCTGTACAAACATACATCAGTCTGTGTTAGAACAACTTTCAGGTTCCTTCTCATCTGTTGGTGTATATGTTTGCACCTATCCTGCAAAGGCAGAGAGGTATCAGCATGCTGTTTAAGGTTTTATTATTTTCTTCCCTATGAAACTCTTTATTGGAATTATATGGAGGCTTGTAATATGCTGTAATAGGATGAGGAATTCTAATATGTTGAGGAACTAACATAATTATGAGGCAAATGTTTCAGTTTACACTTTGCAGAATTACTGGCTTTTGACTTTCTGTACCCATAGCTGAGCATTAGTTATACAAACTATTTTGAGCTGTTAAAGAAAATTATTATTTTTTTTAAATTTCAGAAATATTTCTATTGTTTGTATTTTCATAAGTAAAACCAAATTAGACTATTTCTCCGAACTAAAAAAAATATTTAAATTATATTTAAGGTCTGTAAACATGTCTCTTTTTTTAATTTAGAGTCTTAATTTTCTTTTTTTAATACGGTAACTCGTTAAAGCTATTGTCTTCCAGTTTAAATTCCTGTTTATATTAAATATATTCTCTAGAGTAGAGGAAAAAAAAAATTCAAAATTCAAGGCTGCATGCTTCTTTCTTTTTCCTTTTAAAGAAATATTTGATGCAAAAACAACTCAAGAAGCACAGAGATAGTGTATTTATGTTTAATCTGATCAAGGTATAGAGACTGCCAGCAACTGCCAGACAATGAGTCATAGCAATATTTTACCTTTCTTTCCCTCAGCTGGAAAAAAAGAAGCAACCTCCTGAGGAACCCTGTTCTCTGAAATAAGTAATCTTCCTTGAGTAAATTAAAGATAGCTGAACATAAAGAAAATATCTATTTTCAAAAGTGGGCTAGATAAAGGATGAAGTATACTTTGAGTTCTTTATTTTCTTTGACTTCATGCTAATTAGGAGAAAGAACCAAACAATTTAAGTTTTTATAGGGAAAATATCTACTTTTTATTACTCTAAATGTTAAAACCGTTATTTAAACGGACTTCTCAAGCCCAGTGATTTTTGTTGTACAGAGCTGTCAGAGTGATATTTAAAATGAGTGAATATGGTCAGTGTATTAAAAAAAAATCAGGCATTTTAAGTACCAGTGTGGTAAGAATAAAGGCCAATCTTTTAGATATAATTGCACTTGAAAGAATGCCAATTAAGAATTGCAACTACAGTGCTTATTCCATATTTCTAGATCTGGAAATATAAGTAGATGGTGGGGGTGGGGAAACTATATTCTTTGAAAATGACCCCAGGGAATGAAATGTGCAGATATTGTACATTAGAAGAAACTAATTGTGATGCAAACTTTCTTTTCATGTTTCTTGAGAGAAATGTGTGTGGGTGGAACAAAAAGGTGCTTTCATATAACCTTTGTCCTTCCTGGATTACGTGACAGTTTGAGGGATGTTGCAGCTTTTGCATCAAGTAGCTCCATAACTCCATTCCTGACCTCTTGATGTGCCTTCCTACATGGAGGGACTGATTGGGATGTTGCAGTGCTTGTGCAATGTAGCTGCCTTAGCTCAGGCAATCTCCAATTTTTTCTTCTCAGTATCCTCTTGGACAGCCTCTTGGTGTCCTCTTATATAGAAATATGCAACCAACCAACCAAAGACAAATACTGGTGATTATAATGAAAGAAATGCTGTTTATAAAGAGGAGACTGGTGTGTCAGCTACTGATGCATAGGCTTAAACAGCTATGCAGCCCTGTCAGAAACTGGTATAGTGTGGAGGATAAACTGCTCTCTTACCCACAAACATACTCCTTGTCCCAGTAAATAAATCTGTAACACTGGCAACACCTAATAGTCTACCAGAGATTTCCAAATTAGCATTTCAGAATAAATAATCTTGTTGATAATCCACAATTCTTTCCTCTGGAATGGTGAGAATTTAATTGATAACTTGTGGTTTCCATGCTCTGTATTCTATAACATAATTCATTTCTTGACCCCTTGGAACACATATTTCCTAGTCGGCATTCTTATTAGGAATGACTAAATATCACCATTGCTTCATACTCATTTATGCTACTACCAGGTGACCTGCTTAAAGCAGTTGTAAATAAGAAAGGCTCTTAGCTATAAAACTGCAGGGCAAATCCTCAAGGACAGCATTACTTTTGACAAACTGGCAAAATACTTAAAAACTTTGAAAAACTGGAAATCCAGGGTTGTTTTATGGAAATCTATAAAAATGTAGTTTTCAGCTTTTGTGTTATTCTAAAAATATATTTTCCTTTTTTACAGCATGACTTCTTTTCCCTTTGTATTCCTCTGTACTCTTTAAAGTGACATTTAGCTAATGTAGCAAGAAGTCACAGCTGTTGGGGAGGGCTGTGAGACCACAGCCCACAATGTTTCAAACATGAAAACTGAAGACTGAGGATAAGGAGAGTTCTGCTGGGTCACCAGGTATTGTTCTTGGAATGTTCCAGAGAATCACTTCCTTGATGACTAGAGATTTTTTCCATTATTTCTAGCATAAATTTTTTCTTAGCTAGTGCTTACACATTTATTTTCATGCCAACAATATGCTCTGTCTTCTATAGCTCTTTTTCCTCCTAAGTGGTTACCCAATGATGTATTTAAAAAAGCAGTCATAGCCCCTCTCAGTCTGAATGTTGCTGAAAAAATTTTAAAAAAGTAAATGAAACACAGTCTTCAGGCCTCATAAGGATTTATATTTCTTTCATGAAGAATATTAACTGTCTTTTTTTCCATATGTTACTATTTTTCTTAAATATATGCAAATTAATTGTCCTCTTTAAAAGCAGTTGGAAGATATGTATACAGATAGAAGAGTTGTCTGTTTTTGTAAACTTTTCCACATTGATGTAACTATATAATTAGCCACTGGGATAAAGACAAGGAACATTTTCGGGGCAGTTATAAGTACACATACACGTATTGCTCATGAAAAACAATTGCCACATGTCCTGGGTTGCAGTGTATTCTATTACCATCCTCAGGAGCTGTTGAAACCAGGTGGGGCAGTGTTTCCTTGCCTCCTCCCCCCAGACTGTCTTTCTGTTAATGGCCCATCATTGTCCTGCCGCATGACTCAGAGATAACTCCCTCTGGACTATCTTCTGTTAATGAGCCTCATCAACACTTGGCCTCATGACTCATTACCCCATTGTGAGATGCTCCACCCAGAGGGAGGAACCAAGCATTCCATCCTGGATATAATCTGAGATTCTGAACACCACAGACACTCTTTCCACTGGATTTCCAGAGGACAGGAGCTACACAGCCACCACTGGACCTTCTGAGGAAGAGCAGACCCTTTTTTTACAGGATCACTGCTTCAGGAGGACTGCAGCCACCATTCTACTGGACTGCTACCACCACCCTGACTAACAGGGTGCCAGGTTGTATCCTGACTCTGTCAGTTTAACCCAGTGTTATCTGCCTTTATTTCCCCCCCCCCCACACCCCTTTTTATTTCCCTATTAAATTGTTATTCTGACTTGCTGTCTCCCACTAGTTTGTTTTCAAATTAGTACACCACAGAACTGGAATTTTAAAAATGTCTAAATCTCAAATATGCAATAAAAATTGTGCACATTTAGTAAGTAAAATGTGAAATACTTCTGCAGTTCTGATTACTATTATTTAACATGATCCATATATCATCATACCCTAATTGTTTGATTCTGAAGCTATAAGAAAATCAAAAAGAGCATGCATAATAGCATATTTTGCTAATATAAATTCTACATGATACACAAAATATGTGTTCTTTTGAGATTTTCTAAATAGTTTAGGGCCAAAAATGCACTGGTACCATCTTGCTCTCCTCCATATTATGTTAAAAGTGTACAGAAGCTTGCATATTATTTTTAACAATTTCTCTCTTTTAGCAATAATTTAATACTAGAGTTTTAACTTATTGTGAATTATAATTTATTTTTCAAATCCGTGTTCAGAACTAAAGGCAATAAGAGACTCTTAGCTTTAGAGCTGTCAAAGGGTGAGAGCAGTATGATATAATATTTATCTCTGATTTTGAGAGATGCTCCAGTCTCTTATGTTAGCAGACTTTTGCTGGACTCTCTACAGTAACTCCACCTCTCTCTTGTACTTGGGAATCCAGAACTGGACACAGGTTTCCAGATATGACACAGTAGTCCAGGTCTGAAGATAAAACTATTTTACATGTGACAAAAAAATTTTATTACAGGATTTTAATGTAATAAAATCCTAATTTTTATAACTTTTTTGTTGCGTCACATACAGTTTTTCTGGTTACCAGTAAGGCAGTACTTTTACATGCAGCAGTAGTGATCAGGGTATTCATCAGTCTTAGGTAGCCTATCAACATACACGTACGAAGCTAGGAAGATAAAGGCAAGGAATTTAGGAAAGGCATTAATTGTTTCTGGATAGAATCATACCTCCTAGTCTGGTGCACAAAGCTTTTTGGCATGTTTTTTTGTTGAGCTGTTAAACCAGGGTCAAAGTTTAAAGCTTAATATAAGGAGAAGCTTCATCAGCTATTTGTCTTCTGCAGGTGCGTGGGATGGCTTAGACTAAAGATTAAGTCAGACCATGTGACTCAGGCCATAATAAAGAGAGAAGCATGGCATAGCTTAAGGACAGAAGCAAGTGAGGATGTAAATTATGTATATGCCAAACACAGGAAAGAGTGTTTTAAGTCTGGATCACTGATTTAATAGTGCAAATTACAGTATAAGTAAAAATCGTATTTGACTAGCTACCAATAATGTTTCCAATTGGAGTAACTGGTTTTTCGAACTCATTATAAATTTCTTTGGAGACATATGTTTAAAGGTTTGCCTTGTCAAAAAGAAATGCAATTAGCCACTTATCATTTTAAATAGGAATGTAAGACATGATAATCTTCTGAGTTTCAGCAAAATCAGTTTTCTTAATTTAAAACATTCCCTAATGAAAATGGTATTTAAGGACCTTCCTGACTAGTTAACAGGAAACTTGTCTTGCTTCCTCAAATCCTGCTTTGAAAACTCCTATTTTTTTTCTTTGAGAAAAGAATTAATTTCGTTTGCAGTGTTATTAATTTGTTTGCAGTAGAGAAAAATGTAAGGATAGCAGTTTAGGTTCATAGCAGATGTAAATTCTGCTTGCTTTAGGAGTCTCCGTGAAAGCTATGAATCAGGAACCTCTGCAACATGTATCTTCAGAGTCAACAGATCCTGAGCCAGCCCTTTATACAGCTCTCTTGGTAATTTTAGGGTTTTTCCTAATTCTTAGAAATAATCTGTAATGCAGGCTCTACATTTATTTTCAAAACAGAATTGTGGTGTAATTGAGAACTGGAGTTTAACCCTTCTCTTTCCACACTGTTGTAAGATACACTGGTCAGCCATCAATACAAAATGGATTCAATAGGATTTTCTATAATTGTGACAGTGACTTCATTACAGATTCATGATCACAACATTCACACCATAAACAATTCATGCACACACACAGAGGCAGAGATGTATGCATCTATATCTATGTGTGTAAAGATACTTGCCAAAAATTCCCCTTGGGTTCAATGAAATATTCACATCAAATACCTTGGTGTTTCTCAGCAGGCATGGGTTTCACCTCGAGTAGAGTGTTTGCGTGTGGGTATCAGCCTAGGCCTCGTCATCAGTGGTGGTCTTCCAAGAATTGCAAACTTGAGTTTTCAAGCTCTGAGAAGTGTCCCGCTCAGAGGGAGGTGTTGGCACAGCCCACTGCAGTCCAGGAGATATCAAAGGGCCTCACAGGATTGCTCTTCATGGGTTGCAAGATAATTGCCTTTAGTCATCAGTTTCATCTTGGATCCATCTCAATAATTCCTGAAATTGCTCAAAAGTCTGCACCAATGGTACCATTTTACTTGATTAAGATTAATTTTTTCAGAGGGTCTCATAACAATGGTACTGTTTCACTTGGGTGATGATTCAGGAAAATGATTTACCAAGGCTAATGAGGATAGCTACTTATCCTTTGTTCCCCACCTTGGTCAGGCAGCTGAGCTCATATTACAGCCAGAATTGTTCCCACCTTTTACCATGCAAGAACTCCTGGTATGGTCAAGAGACACTTCACCCCTCAGCTGCTTGGGTCAAGGTTATCAGGAGCTCCTGAGATCACAGAGCAGGCACAGGAGCAGATGCATCACCAGACCTTGTTACACTGCATTGAAATAATGATTAGTAATGTATTAGTTGAGGATCTGTTTTGAAGATAATATATTTATGTGCTTTTACTGAAAATTCTCTCAAAAAACTAAAATTTTTGTTTGTAAGTAAGGCAAGTCCCTATTTCAGCAAGTAGTCTTTAAGTGACAAAAAAGAAAAGAAGCTTGATTGTCTGACTGACAATTTTATTTACGTCAAAAAGGCATATACCTGAAGGAGAGAAATCCTGTCAGTTGAATAAATTGCTTTTACAATGCTTTGACCTGGAATCTTCTTCAAACTCTCCATTAGGATCATCAGAGACATATGTGCAACACATTTTCCTTTTTTCGGGGCTCTTAGTAATGGCCCTTCCTGGCATGAGTCAGGGCCTGCTCCATGGTGCAGGATGCCACTTCAGCCCCTCCAGAGCCCCCAGTCCCTGCCCCAGCCACATCTCAGGCCTGTCTGCCCCTAGCCCTGTCCTTGGGCAGGTTGATTTCCTGCACTGATCTCACACATGGCTTATTGCCATCCTTCCCAGTGCTCAGCTACCCCTCTGCTGCTGGCTGGGTACCCTGACTGCCTGCCTCCAGCTGTGGGACCATGTCTGGGACTGAGGCGACAGCCCAGCTGCCTCATGCCTGCCCACCCTCGAGAGCAGCACCCCTTCTGCTGCTCCTGATGTCCTGTCCAGCTACTCCTCTGCCTGGACAATCCCAAATCTTGGGCATCTCTGAGGCAAAAAACTTTTTTCAGTGCTGTTAGTTCACTGTGTGGAACTGAATTCTTAAATTGTTCCTACTAAGAGCAGGTGTGTACTTGTGCAGCCATTAGGAAAGGGAACTAATTAGTTCTCAACCAGTATGACTGAGAAACTAGTCCTCTGCTCTTGTAGACAAAGACATTTGGGAATCTTAGAATTAGACTTTCCTGTTTCTTATGGGTTTGGCTATGCAGTAGTACAAATGCCAGGAGCCCACAGAGAACATGATGCAGAAGGCAGCTTGCAAGTATTGCAAAGCACTCATAAAGAATCAGATTTTAATTAGGCCTCTTGAGCAACAGCAAAGTGCCCAGTGCCCTGTGGGTTGGTGCTGTGATGGTATTTGTGTGAGATTAGAGGGTTGTGATTTCCCGCAGTTAGGGTGAACAAGGGGCCTCTGTGCTGCAGCTGGACCTGCTTCTCTCACCCCCCTCAGCCACCACTCACCCTCACAGTACCACCAGTGGTGCTGGGAAGTTATTGTCAGTCCATCCTTCTGAACTAAATCATTTAGCAAAAAAATCACAAATTAATAAATAAATTCCAGATTGGGCAGTGAAGAGAGAAATAAGGGAATTTTGTGGGGAAGAAGTAGATAGATTTAGAAACAAATGAACTCCCTTGGGATTTTCCCTTCTGAGGGAAATTGTCCTGGAAGCTGCTGTGCTTATGTAGGGCCAACATTCATTGACTGCCCGTTGCATCAGGCTTTCCCTCCTGCTCTGCGGGAGAAAGGTCTGATTCTGGGATCTTTGTTCTAGAGTAGGTCTCACATGGCAAATTGACATATTTGCTTCAGCAAATATTGGGGAATTTATCACATTTGAAAAATGGAAGTTCCTACAGACTTTAGATATATTTGGGGACCTCTGTCTCCTATAAACTTCAAATTCAGTTTAAAAGAGTTATATCCTAATGGATCTGAGCTTCATGAATGATGTAGTCTAAACATATGTTCCTAAAGCTCATATCTTCTGTGAATTGAAGTTTAGGTCTTGAGGCAGCTAGCAATTTGTCCTGACTATTTTGTGTTTCTAGTAACTATTTTACCTCGGTAACAGGATGCTTAGGAAACCAAGGGAGTGTTTTCCATGTGTCTGGCAAATATTTCCATGTGTCTTTAGATAATGTAATTAATTTTCCTGTGCATAATTATTGCATTTATATAATGAAAAGACTTTTGTACCTTTTGTATCTGAAAGATATGTCTATTTTTTAGATATAATACCATCTGGAAGGAATCAAATACACAAGATACAAAGGAAGTTAGCAACCACAATCCAGAAAAATTTGCAAGAAACTGGCATTAAAATAAATTCTGTGATCATTTTGAATGTGAATCAAATTTTTAAATAATGAAGTACTCACTGGACAAAGCACAGGGGACACAAATTTTGTTCTTTATACCTGTATATTGTAATCTCCAATAGTTTTGTCCATCTGAAGTTCTCTTCCTCCAGCCAATGTATAAAGTGCGGACCTATTCTTCCTGCGGAAAACAATGAAATTGTGAAAAACTTTAAAATTCTGCCCTCATATAGAAACAGTTTTTGAAAGTCTAACCTGTACAAATAGAAGTAAATTTGAGCCAGAACTGGGAAAAGTCCTGCACATTGTGAGCATCTGTAATGATCTGTGACTTCAGGACTTTAAAATAAAGGAACAGATCATAACAGAAAATTGAACTGGGACTTTCATTAAATATATGATATCTATTGATCTGTATTGCCTTCCATTCTAAGCCAATTATATATACTTTTTTCATTAAGGAAAAGACATAAAATATGCCTTAAATAAATGTCTAATCAACTGCCTTACTTTTTAATTTTGCTCAAGATGATCTAAATCATTAATTAAAAATAATGTTGTACAGCACAGTTTCTACTTCAAAATAAAGATATTTTTTATTTTTAAGAAGAACAAGTAGTACCTCTACCCTTTCCTTTTCTCTTTTAAATGCTCTGCTACTTTATCCTCATTCATGGGATAAGCATTAAAGGGGTAAAACCCAAATCAATACATAAAGCAGTTATTTAACTCAACATAAATGATGTAATTCTATCTAAACTGAAGTTTCTAAATGGTGTTTCATGAGGCTTTTCAGCCAAATGGAATACTGATTCTTCCACTCATACAATTCTTATGTTGAAATAAATTTCCTGTATTTGAAAAACAAGGTGAATTGCTCAAAAAGCTGATTTAAAAACCATTTCATTAACATTTATAAATTGTAGTGATCATTTCAGATGTTCATTTCCTTACTTTTTTTTTAACAGAAGTCAGCATGCAGGACCAGCTTAATAGAAATAGTTTATTATATCCCTGCAGTTGTGCTATGTGTTAATAAAACACCCCAATTTATAAAGCACATAAAGCTTTTAATCAGCATTTTTTTATCATGTTAAAGGAGCATAAGAGTAAAAAATTCAGAGCTTTTATAAAACAATGATAGTTTTGAATTAATTGCAATAATCCAGGGAAATTAATACAGTACAAGTTGATACCAAAAAAAAAAAAAAAATCTGAGACAATCTTTACAATTGATTATTACTTGTGATTCAATTGCAGGATGAGGTAAACACATTTCCACAAAATTTAACACTTTTATCTTGAACAGGAACCTATTTGAGAGTAGATTCAACAGAAGCAAATTTGTCTAAAACAGTATTTTAGAGACAGCAAAAACTGGACAATTGCTGAATATGCTGAAAATGTGCACACCCTTGTTTGAAACTAGACTTCTGGGCATCTAGGTGTCTTAGCTGTTTTGCAAATCCACAGCTGCTATAAATGCCCAGCTCAAACCTGATTAGGTTCCCAAAACAAAGGTATCTGCATGCATAAAACACTCTATGTGGGAGAAATAAAGTTAGTTTCATCTTTCATAACATAAACTTGTAGAACCAGGATGCCGATGAGTATCTATACACCCTTCCCCCCTAGACTGGTCATGTACCTTAACAAACCCAGTGGGGCAGTGGAGAGGGAAAAGAGGTAGACAATAGATAGTTTTTGTTCATATCATTTTAATTCTGTGTTATTTAAAGTATCAATATTAGTATTGTAGCAAGGGAACTAACAAGAATTCTTCATTTAGAATACAAGGACTTGCACATACAGTGTGCTCCTTATGTTGATAGCAAGACTGCATGCAACATAGTGATAATTCAGGCAGCCTATTCTGTAGTTTGGATGCAAGAGGTTGGTGATGCTGTGATACTTTTCCAGTTAGCAAAAAAGCAAGGATATGAGCAGTCCATTGATCCTGCTCTGTCAGTTGGCCAGCTGGGGCTGGAACATGCAGCCCAGGAAAAAGATGCATTTAGTCTTCGGGTGGCAGTTTGGAAGGAGACGTCTGATCTCTACCCCCAGGTTTTATTTTATATATTTGATCTTCCTAGTAGTCAGTAGGTAAGATCATAGTTTGCAAGGCTTTTCCAGGCATTTTTCAGAGTTCTGCTTTTCTAAAATTCAAATGTTTGCATTAACTATTCTTCTAAATATTTTAATGCAATAAACATGTTTGGAAAACATCCATGGAGCTTACTTGTTATCTCAAGCTTTTGAGAAAAGTAGTTATTTACAGCTTTTAGTCCGTTTCTGTTAATTCACTTCATTCTATCTTAACCACATATGTCCTTGACCATCTGTAATGCAGCAATAGCTGCCAGTAAAATTATGGCAGTTTTTGTTCAAAAAAAACCAGAAACTTTTTAAAGGGGCAGTAGACTAAGCACAATTGACTAATATTCACACTTAAGACTCCCTTCTGCATTTGAAATCTATACCAACATTTATATTTGAAATTAAGAGGAAAGTAATGTTCTTAGGAAGATATAAATTTAAATTAGAGTATTATATTAAAATGTGCTTTTTTGCTCTCAGTAACCAATATTTTTATACTGCAGGCATAATTTACCAACTAGACTGAACAAATGAAGGCAATGTCCTGAATAACATCATTCTCACAGTTAAACATCAGTATCAAAGCAGGGCATTTGAAGACATGAAAGAAAAAGGTAATGACATTATCCTTGAATCTTCGTAACTTTCCTAAAGGTGAATGTATTAAATAAGAACCACTGAAGTGTTGTTGGCACTGTTTTATGCATCCCATCTGTTAGTCGTAATATTACATCAGCTAATTAATGTGTGTTACCTTGTGTGTAAAACAACATGTACTCTGTTGATTGCAGAGTCAATCCTAAAGTGGTCCTCAATGGAGCAGTTTGATTTTTTTGTGTCAGAAAGTTAGGGATTTTTCCTAATGAAAAATTCCGTTTCCATTAAAATCTTCAAGATTTAAAATTCTATACTTTTTTTGGAAACTTGTGCAGAAATTATTTGTCTCTATATCATCCCATTTTCCTTTCTAAAATGCTTTGTCTTAAAATTTTAAAGAATTTTGTAATGCAATTTTGTCTTTATTTTTGTGTGCAGTGCATTTGATCTAGCTGATGATGTACTTCTACTGACATGTCATAGTGTAAATTGTCAAAAATTGTATTATGACATGACAGTAGCAATGGTGCACAACTAATTAAATCTAATAAAGTCTGTCATTTTTGCTTTTATTTTTTAAGTCACGAAGGAGAGCTGCTACCTAGTACCAAAAAAAATCTTCTAGACTGAAACTGTTATTCTTTGTGTTTGCCGTGGTGTGGTTGACACTCCTGAAGGACAGGATGTCATCTGGAGGGACCTGGACAAGCTCGAGAGTGGGCCCTTGGGAACTTCATGAGGTTTAACAAAGTTTAACGCCAAGTGCGAGGTGCTGTACCTGGGCTGTGACAACACAGGCTGGGGGATGAACAGATTGAGAGCAGCCCTGCTGAGAAGGACTGGTGGATGAGAAGGCAATGGATGTGAGCAAGCAATGTGGGCCTGTAGCCCAGAAAACCAAATATGTCCTGGGCTGCACCAAAAGACGTGTGGCCAACAGGGCCCCGCTTTTCTGATCCTATGTGGAGTGCTGTATCCAGCTCTGGGGTACTCAGCACAGGAAGGACACTGACCTTTTGGAGTGAGTCCAGAGGAGGGCCACAAAGGTGATTAGAGGGATGGAGCACTTCTGCTGTGAAGGAAGGCTAAGAGAATTGGGATTGCTTAGCCTGAAGAAGACAAAGACTCAGGGAGGATGTTGCCCAGAGAAGTAGTGTAACGCAGTTCTTGTGCTTGAAGCACAAGCTCTGGCATGCCCCAGGTCAGACAGAGTCCAGCTGCGTTACTTCTGTGCGTCGCCGAAGCGACTTCGGCATCAGGAGAAGAGCTGCTGGCTGGGCTGGCTATCTGGCTTCTCGGCAGAGGGAACACGGCAGGAGCCAATGGGATCAGCTCACGTTAGCTCGGAGACAAAGGAAGAGAGAGGCTGTTCTGGTCTGACTCCTAACAGGTTTATTGTTAGAAGTTTCGCAACCCGAACAAGCTCGGAAGGGATGGAATCCGATGGGAAGCTCCCGCGAGGCTTGTCCTCAGTGTTATAGAGCGTTTGAAAACCCGGGTGAAAGGGGAAAACAACCAATGAGTTACAAGCCAGGGGGAGGATACAATTCAACAAGAACCACTGGGGGAAACCGAGAGGCGGGAGTTATAACAGAGAACCAGTGAACAACCGAGTAACTGGGAATTTTCCCGAACCGGGGGAGGCGGCTTGGACCCGGGCACTGCCCAGGGGGTGCAGCTGAGGCTTCTGAGCCGCCCCTCGACCCACCCTCTGAGTCTGCCTCTTCGGGAAACTCGATCCAGGGGATGGGCTGGGATTGATTGGCATCACGCTGCCCCAGCCCTGCAGTGGGATGGGTCACAGCAACAGTAGTGAATATCCAACAGGCCAAGATGGATGAGGCTTTGAGCATCCTGGTCTAATGGAAGGTGTCCCTGACCATGGCGGGGGGGGTGGAACTAGATGCTCTCTGTGGTCCCCTTCAGCCCAAGCCATTCTATGTTTCTATGATGATTCTATGAATCAGTTGAACCAGTTCTAAGTTCCTTTAATTATCTTGGAATAGGTTTGAGGTGAATATCTGTGGGAGGGCATATCACCCCTCTCCCCACCACAGGGGCCCAGTGCAGATAGGAGAGATAACCCAGGCAGGCAAGGCCCAGCAGGTATCATCTCTTGGCGCCAAAAGGTCTGCCAGCCTAACCAAGAATCTTGGTACGGAAAGCAGATGTGGGAAGAGATAAAAGAAAAAACATAGGTGACAAAAAGGCGTGTTTTACACTATAAAAGCACTACGGATTATCACAGAGGCAGAAGTCTCCTACACACACTCTGAGAAACCTTCTACACACACGACCTGAAAGCGTGTGAGACTTATCCCCGGAGCCTGGACACAGATTCTGTGGCTACTTTCCTGGGAATTGAGGGAAAGGATTTTGATGTGCGCTCCATCAGGAATTGGATGGTAAGAAACATTGTATCCTAAGTTATATTATTGCTTCGCTAGCAGTAAATTAATGGCACCTTTAACCCCGCGTGTATAAATACTAGTTGTCCTCTTTTTGTCTTATTCCTTTTTAGTAATAATCTGTTTTAAGTCTTATGTCTGTTAGTTTTGTGTCTGTTAAATAAATAATTCATTCTATAATAGGCTGAATCAGCCATTATTAAAGAAGTTGCTACTGAGAATAGGTCTTGGGGTGCTGGCCACCTCAATAAAGCTACTACCTGGTGCCAGAGGCCTGGGAAAAAGGCAGGGACTTATTTAAACCCACATCATCCATTCATAACAATACCATATGTCTCTTGTAGCAATTAAGAAAAGTCCATTTGGTTCCTAAGGCAGCAAGGTTGTTCATCATTGGTGTAAAATTGTATTTATGTCAGTTGTGCTGCTTAGATGAAATATCATTTTATTTTGCAGAGAGGAAAGAAATATGAAAGTAAGAAAGTTTCAAACATGATGCTCTTTCTACCAAATCTTACCTTCTTGGGTTACTGTTGACTCCCAAAGTACTTCACATTTTTTTAAACAATCACTTTGCTAGACACTATAAACCTGTGCAGCTGCAGCCAGGTCTTTTTGGAAAGCCATTTACTTCACCTTTCTTCTGGTATGGATCTAGTCAATAAAATAATTTTTGATTCATCAATGGTTTATATAAAACCATTTTTTACGTATTAAAATATATGGATTCCACATCTAACTGTAAAAATTGAAACTATAAAATATCCCAACATGTCATTTTCTCAACTAGCTGTGTGCATGGATCGTACAGTTTAATTACTTGTGATCTGACTCATTATTGCTTCCTTTCTTACAGGCTTTAATTTTTTAAAGTAATATCAAATGAGGATTTTGCCATTTGGTAGAACCAAATCTGACTTTCCTCTTGCTATTTTCAAAGGTTTTAATATTTCTGACTATTGCTAATATGTCTTGTTATTCCCATTTGTATAAAAAAAAAGGTAAGCATAATAACTCACAAATTCAGAATTCTTCTGGTGTTCCAGTTGAACCCCAGCTGGAAACTAAGCACAACACAGCTACTCTGTCAGGAGAATGGGGCAGAGAATTGAAAGGATGAAAATGCAAAAAACTTACAGGGTGAGACAAAGACAATTTAATAGGTAAAGCAAAACCCACATGTGCAAATGTAGCAAAATAAGGAATTCATTCACTATTTTCTGACAGATGTTTGGTCATCTCCAGGAAAATGATAACTTGAGAAGAAAAATGCTGCATCTCTAAAAGTTGTGTGTCATGTCATGTCCTCCCCACCTCTTCTCCTTTTTTTCCTCTGCTTTTATTACTGAGCATGATGTCTTGTCGTCTGGAACATCCCTGTGGTCAGTGGCAGTCAGCTGTCCCAGCTATGTCCAGTCTCAATTTCTTGTGCATCCCCAGCCTCCTCGCTGATGGGGTGGTGCAAGAAGCAGAAAAGGCCTTGGCTCCATCTACATTCTGCTCAGCAATAATTAAATATCCCTGCTTTATCAACATTGTTTTTAGCACAAATCCAAAACACAGCCCCATGCTAGCTACTGTGAATAAAACTTACTCTGTCCCACCCAAAACTAGTACATTCAGACAAAACCATTAGATATTTCTGCCTTTATTATAAGAAATATCATGATCAGTTTCATAGATGCAGGGTTTTCACAGACCAAAAAAGCTTTTATAACTGTAAATCATGATGACTAAGGTTATGTGAGGCTTTTGGCAGTTAAAAGGAAAAGGGTGTTAGTGATGGAATACTTCAGATACTTAGTTAGAGCCAGGATTTTATGTCATTCTAGATATTGAGTGAAATGGGAGTATTGGCCCACGTTTCTATCATCTATACATGATAAACATGTTTATCAATTTGTAGAGTTGGTGAGAACATGTCTATACCGGTCCAATGTTTAGCCATCTGCGTAATAATGCCTTGAAGTCTCAGTCTGTGTCTGCCAGTGATTCTGTCATCTAAATTAACTTCCTCCATTATATCTGTAACGGCTTTATCTGTTGCTTTTTTGTCTGAAAAGAACAGGAAAATAGATAATCACACCTGGAATTTGCTAGTTATTTTTTAATGAATTTAAAAATTTATAGGAAGTATTTTTGTATTGTAAATTTACAGATGAGCAAATCAGATTCATCCAGAGAAAGAAGATTAGTGACTCCTGGAAATATTATATATATATATATATATTTTAAGTGATGGACTTTATTATTTGCCTTCTAAAAATCTTTCTTGTTTGAAAATTAGGACTATAATACCATTTATTTTCTCTGAAACTCTGTAATAGTGGAAAAAATAGACTGCTTTAACTCTTTCAATATAATAAAAATATTTTTGGTTGCATTACTAGAAAGCTTTATTATTAATGATACTGGGGTTCTGGTTTTGATGACTTTCCTATTTCTTATGTGTTCAGTTCAATGACTTTACAAAAACTTCTTTTTTAACTTCCTCTCATCCTACTCATGTTAATTTTTGTTGAGATTTAAGTGTAAACCTACTGGTAAATAGGTTTTATTGTTTTTACAACAGAGTCCTTTTTTTAATATATCTAAACACAAGTTAATTCCTTTGGTTCAACAATAACTAATAAATGTATATAATGTGATTAGGCTGAAATCCAGTGTATATATTTTTACAATCTCCAATTGTGTATAATATCTGTGAGTATCTATTGAAGAAAGAGTTAACATTTAAGTCAGAACCCTCTGATAGCCCTACAGGTTTGCAGCTTCTGTCAAACTCTCTTTGTGTGCTAGCTCTAATTCCAACCAGCACAGCTGTATGGTTAAGAAGTAATATTTTGTATTCCTGAAGGAGTAAAAGGCTTCTATTTAAAAGCTATAATACCTCAAGGAAATAGAAAGATATCTTTATAGTAAGTGCTCTTAAGCAACCGACACTAATGTTATTTGAATTTGTATTTTCTGTTGTTCCTAAATAAGATTAAATATTGCCAAACACCTAGCGTAACTAATTGACTACTGATAATATGGCCATCGTTAAAAGCAATTGACTTTGAAGTAAATTAAGTGTAATTTAATTGGAGAAAAAAGTGACATTCTTTATTACCTGTTGATAGGACCTTCAGAACAAATTAAAAAAAATATATAATTACAGGTAACAACTGAAAAAACCTTGAACTTAGGTCTTAGTTGAACTAACTGTTTTATGTAGGAGTCTTCAGTGTAGTTCTTTGGCTCATATGCAACACTAAAGAGAAGGTTGTGTGCTCAAAAGAAGGGTAGATGCTTGAGTATATTGTCCTGAGAAATTAGGAGTATTAAGGTTTTTTAATTTATGGAAGTCTTCCTTTAGGTGCCTGAATAAGAATATGTATCTATTTGGTTCATATTATTTTCTTTTCTATTTGAAATTGGTTTGGATTCCAGACATAGGAAATATTTCTGCTACTGAGAGTATCTTCTACTGAGTATATCTATGAGCTGTTGCATGCTGTTTGTCACCACTGACACCTGTGAGAGACAAGAATTCATCAGGAGGTCTTCTGAAAGATTAGGCAACTGAAAAAGGATACGGGAACATTATCATTAATAATCTTGCGGAAGATGCAAGACTTTGTAAATTTTAACTGCAGAAATTTTGTCAGTCTTATCAAAGAGCAAATGCAGTGTCATTGCTGCTTTTTCACCCTAAGTCCAGAATTTGTTCTTATCTATATCTTTTCTCTCTTCTCCTACTTCCAATTCCCTCTTCTCAGAGTTTGGAGCAACTTAACATTTCATGGGCTTGGGTTTTGCTAAGATGAACAGGCTAAGTTAATGCTTTGTGAAATGTTTTATGTTGATTGCTGATCTGAACTTTTGCCAAAGTTCTGTGATTTTCTGAAGTTGTCAGTAAAGTTTTTTGTTGTTTTGACCTCTTGAGAATATCTTGTTGGTGTTTTTCCTGTGTGTCTAACTCAGAGTACATTAAAAAAGGTAAACCCTTTTAAAAGTCTTGTCAAGCAAGTTTTGGGGTCTTACAACTCCCCACACAGCCCACACTCACTTCCAGACCAGATTTCCTTGTGGGTTTGACCTCAGGTTTCCCAGAGCAGAACAATTTCCCAGAGCAATTATTTTGATCCTTGAAATTAATTATGGTTCAACAAAAAACCAACAGCTTGATCTGGGTGCCTCTGAGGACAGACTTCAAGCAAAGGAAAACCTGAGCTTTTATTCCCTTACACTCTGAGGAGTGAAAGTTTGAGACAGCCTCCTGCTGTGTCTCAATGTCTGATCACCTGGCTGGGTCCCCAGGCCCTTAGTTATGTACAGGGTTGGTACCAGTTCATGGCCTCTTGCCTCCAGCTCCCATCACCCACAGCTCAGTCTGCAGCCCTCGCTGCAGTTGAACACTGAGCTACCTGCACGGTTTATTCCTCACCAATGTGAAGTTATCTAATCCATGTATAGCGCTACACCTCTTCACTAATGTTGCTCTTTTTTGACTACTACAAATAACTTTTCATTTTCAGTACATATTCATTTCTGAAATAAGAAAGCTTTCATATTTGATTAAGTATTTATTAAAAGAGGTGGCCTGTGAATTAAAGAATATATTACTTTTTAATAAAATCAGATTAGAGGAAAGTAGTAAAGCCAAATATTAAAAAGGAACCCATCATAAAATAGATTTTTTTGTTTTAAAAGTCAATCTTCAGGGTTATCAGAGAAATTTATTCAACTTGTCAGCCCTTCACTTCTGAATCTACAAGCACAGAAAATGCAATCACAGGAAATTTTGTTTAATGTTATACTTTTAATTTTTATGTAGTATAGACATCAGGATGCACTAAGGAGCATACACCCAAGGGTTCCTAAACTTCAAAGTTTAAAAATCTAATTTTCACTTTAGAGGATTCACATGAAGGACTTCCGTCAATATAATGAGTTTCATTCTGTTTCTGTATTCACTATTTGATAACCTTCTCTAGTAATTCAGTCACATATCTCATTTGCATGAAGTTTATTTTAAATGTCAGAATTGAGATATGACCATAAGTATTCACTTTGATTAACATGTTAGAGATTTTTTCTTGACCTTAAATGTAGATGTTGCTTCAAAATGTAATCACATCTTTAAAATGGGTGGAGATTGAAGAGGGAAAACGCTATACAGATATCAGAGCATGATATATACAGGCTCAGGGTCAAAATGCTTTGCTGTTTCCCAACATACTCTCTTATAGAGCTGGTGTTCAGAGATTTCATTGAAATGCAATGGAAGAGGTATTTTGATCCTCTTTTTATCTATCCTTTCAAGAATTCACAGTTTGGCTCTAACAATGTGAGTACATGTTTCATTGGCACATGATTTAGTATCTGAGGATTTTAGTTCAAATAATCTTCACTGTTTTTTGGGTTACTGGGACAGTAGGAGGTCTGCATATATATTTAAAATTTTGCAAAATTTATTTTAACACATTTGACTGCATTAAAGGTGGCTGTGATGAGTAGATTACTTTAAAGATAGCACCTTTTCAAGGTGTTTCATTTGCTTCATAAAGCATATTCCATATGCAATTAAAGGATAGACATGATGTGCCAAACTTGATACTAAATATTGAGTGTATTACAATAAATTACACTTCCTTGCAATGAGTTTTCAAGCAGAAATAGGGAAGGTTAAGCGTATCCTAACTATCCTAATGTGACCTTACTCTGATAACTAATACCAGATAAAATAAAATAAAAATAGAAAATGGACTGTAGGCAACTGAATATAAGGTGCAATTCAGTGCTACTTTTCAAATTTATGATTCTCTAGGAGTCTAATGTGCTCTTTTCACAAGAAGCAAGAATCATTTCGGTCCTGAAAGGACATTGCTGAGCTGAGTAGTTTTAGTTTGAATTATGCCCAAGTTTGATGAGAAAACTAGTTGTTGTTTTACTCACATGAACATGAACATAATGAGTATTTTGGGAATGAACACGAGATACAATGAATAGAAGTAGAATGCAAGTGGAAGACATGAAAAAGGAAATACCAAACCTGCTTTGGCTACAAACCCAGTCTAAAGGTGATGTTCTGAAGGAGTCTGTGAACCTATTCAGTGGAAGAAATTGATTGGAGATCAACCACGTTGGACCATAACTCTTGCGGTTGAACTAATGAAGAAGTGTGTGAGGGGATGTCAGGGATATAAGAGAAAGAGAAGATTTCTCTACACTTGAATAGGAATAAAGTTTTCTGTTCCTGGAAAAAAAAATCATAGTGGCTTAGGTTGATCAGTCAATTCCAGACAGCAAGTTGGTAGAGGGAAAAATGTCAAACAATGCATGTTATGTACATGAGGCCAACATATTCCTTTCAAGTATGTCATTAGTAGTGGCTAGACAGTCTCATACTCATAAGAAAGATTTTTGTAAGTCCTGCCTGACCACATAACTTGACTCATAATTTGCATCCAGACCCTAATAACTAAATTTAGGGTCATGGATTCTGCAGGAGTATCCAATGCTCAAAGCTTACATTTTTTTTCAAGCTCAGTTTGTAATGCTGTATATTTTGATGAGCTTTTATATCCTAGATCACAGAAATCTAGTTCTGTCCCTCTAAGAATCGATAACACTGCATCAGATACAATACTACATTCCTGAACCTATCCAGTTTTTGAAAAAACAAAGAAAAGAAAGCATTTGGCAATAGTATGACCTCCTAGGAATAATTTGGGTATAGTTGCCTCATTATTGTAAATTTCCAATGTAAGCAATAGCTATGGCTATCCATGCAGTTTCAGAAGCAGTTAAAAATTTATGCAAAATTAGGTTAGAAGTTGAAGTAGTTTAACAAAGGGGGAATAATGAAAGCTGATAGGTCGAAGTGCTATTCGATGCTATTCAAGAATGTTTTTCTACAGCAGATTCATAGCATCACATAAAAACTTGTAGGCAATGTTCTGTTCACTAATCAGAAATATACTTGGTTCATGCTATTTGTTTTGACTATCTTTTTAAACCTAACTATGTGCCCATTATATATGAATTTGATTTGAGAGAAGTTTGACTTCTGTTTATAGCTCAACAATGATTCTGTATATTCGACATTAAATATATCTGATTTTTTGATCTTAGGTTATCACATCAGTGAATATGAACATTCAGTTGAGCTAGGGATAAATAGTACTTATTTTATATAGTTTTCTGATGAGCAATATGATGAAGAGGTGAGTTCAACTATTTCTGTTTCACTACTACTGAAACCAGAACAGAGAAAGTGAAATGATTTATCCAAAGTAGCACAGCATTGGGGTACATCATCCTAGCCTGAGCCTATTGCTCTAGAGAGTGGCCAAGGTAACATTTATAATCACTGCCTCAAATAATGACTTTTCTTGAAAGTACAAGGCTCCACTTTTATTGGGAATGTTTCTCTTACATTGCATTATCCTTGGCTTATGTTTCTCAAAGACTCTATAAAAGTTTCATTCCGTGAGATCTCTACCACAATTCAGTCACTTAGTGCAGTGCAAGCTCCTGATACTGTATCATCAGTGACAAACTAGTCCAGTAGTCAGAATGCACTGCACAGGCATGTGGTGTGTGGATGTGAACTGGAAGGGACAACACATGCAACTCCTATCAATATTAATGAAAATCAGACCGCTAAATCTCAGTGTGTTGTGCTGAATGTGCTCCCTGACGTGTTTGAAGGAATACCATTTTCATACCAAGTACTTGCAAATGTGCTGCTCCATAAAACCTAATATCCTAGGAAAGGATTCCCATATCGTTCATACTCTACAGCAAAGATGACGGCCTGGAATTGTTGATTGGATAATTCTACAGGATGTCGTACATCATTTTTATTCATTATGAAGTTATCATCTGTGTAGACTCAGTTGAATGGGCATGGGTTGCTTTAAAGCATTAGGTTTTTGGTTAACCATCACATTATCAGCTAAAAAGTAGTTGATTCATGTTCTGATTTTTTTTCCTCTTCTGGCTCTGTCCATAAACTTGACAGAGCCACAGGTCTCTATGGATTCTGGCCAAGTTGCCAGTTGTTCAGATGTTCCATCAAAAAAATTTAGCTAGTTCTGTTGAAGATAGCAATGGCAAAGTTACAGTTTTTTTAGCTCAGTAGTGATTTGTAGACAAGTATTAGGCAGCGGAGTGAATGAATCTAATTTAGGTCCTGTTGGAGAGTAAAGTTTATTGAGGATGATACAATGCATAATTGATCTCTTATCTTCTACTAGGTACTTTTCAAAGGTATTTGAATGGTTTGGATTGTAAGTGACAGTGAGAATCATGTAGTTACAAGCTCCCTACCAAAGATAGGGATACTTTCCCCTACACCAAATTGCTCAAAGCCCCATCCAACCTGGCCTTGAACACTTCCAGGGATAGGGCATCCACAACCTCTCTGGGCAGTCTGTTCCACTACCCTCACAGCAAAGAATTTCTTCCTAGCATCTAATCTAAATCTACTCTCTTTCAACTTAAAGCCATTCCTCCTTGTCCTGTCACCACATGTGCTTGTTAACAGTCCCTCTCCAGCTCTCTTGTAGCCTCCCTTTAGGTACTGGAGGGCTGCTACATAGTGTATTACAAGACATAACAAGTAGTATTACCATGCTTTTAGTCTGTACTCTGTAAGAGACAATTCTGGGAAAGGAATCTTTACATGCTCATTGTAGGGTCTCAAATAAAAGTGCATAATGCATATGTTTCTAACCAATTACATATCAGATAAAAATTTTTGGGAAGTTTACAAGACTAGAAAATGTCATCCATCTCCCACTAAAAAGTAAGTACCGAGGATAATTACTAAAATTTCTAAATTGTAGCTAGGGGCAAGGAATGTTTATGATTTTCTGTAGTACTGCTGTCAGCCTTTGCCTTCTGCTCTTGCCCTTTAGAGTATTCTTTCATAGCATATAGCCAATTCTTTACCTTTCATTTGATTTAGCTATATCATTATCATGATGTTTTAATATTGAAAATCAAAAGTAATTCAGAACAAATAATTTGATGAATTTTGCCTTTCTCTGAGAGTGATTAATTTCTCAAATTTATTCATTATTCAGAGTGATTCCTCATTCCTTTAGCAAATAATTCTTAATGTGTCATTTTAATTGTGAATTATAAATATTACAATCAGTTTGTGCTCTAACTTCGGTGCAATAGCACATGTATCTGACTAACTTAAGCATTTCACTTTGAATTTCCAACTGTGTTTGATTATAATAGGTGTTAGCAATGTATGCCAGGCAATCAAAATCCAGATATAATATGATACATGGTAGCTAACCAACCCAGCGTGAAGGCAAACTAAAAATTTGATAATCAGATGTTCAGTTTAAAATTTACTTTCAGCAAATACTCAAGCAATCAAGCCAAATGTATACTCAGTGAACTCTGGACAACTAAATGCTTTCAGAAAGTCATCATGAAAAGATAAACTGAATGTAAAAACCAGAAAAGCCAAGGATACTTCCTTCAGTTATTTTGGGGTTTAAGTTGCTGACTGCCTTAGTTATTTTCCTACAGAATAAGAAATTTATTGAAGCGTCACAAATTAAGGAGAGAGATAGCTGAACATCAGGAAGGATATTGCTGTTCCTGGGATGAGTAAGGAGATATTTATTCTTATGTAAATATCCAATTTTTACCCTTTCAAAACTCAAATCGTGCAAAGGATGAATGGAGATGACTTATACAATCTCTGTATTTAGATCCACATTTTTTAATGTGACTAAATTCAGTTTTAATGTGACTACATTCAATTTTAATGTGACTACATTGTGTGAGCAATACATGTACACACAAATTACAGGTCAGTAGAAATGGAGTTAGACAAGACACAAAGTAACGTAATGTAAAATAGTAGCAAAGTAATTAGTACCAAACTCTCCTGTTATAATCCATAAGTACATTCAGGCATCTCAAAATATGTGTGTTCATTATCTAACATTTAGTGCAAAACACAGAGGAACCAGCTACCCAGTGCAAATTATAAACCTAACTAAGCCATAGACAATGCAAGCTTTGACAAAATGTTTGACCTCCTGGTTCCTCAGCCAGACCAGCTGTGAAATAGATAAAAAAAATTGTGTAAAAACAGACCCAAATGGGAAACAGATCTGCCACTGGCAAAAAATATGAATGAACAAATGGCAAACACATCAGGGTCATCGCATCCGGTTATTCTTTATGCTTGAATAGCAGAGCCTAAATCTGAACAGTTGATTCATCACATATTCCTGAGTAAAGGAGATTAAAAAATGGAAGATAACACTGACACTTAATGATCTTCCACCCAGGAGATGCAGTACAATTTCAGTATTTGTTGACACAGAACACAGAATAGTTCAGTGTAAGCTGGATTTTTGCTGCTCACAATTATCTCAGTGAGGGATACTGATAGTTTGACAACTGTGCACTCTTAAATGGAAAATATTAGCAACACTTTTCTCCTAATTGTAAATACTATGTAATATTATAAAAAGAAAGAATTCTTAAATTCAAGTTAAATATTTTTAACTTTCATGTTTCTCAGAGCTTGAACAATGTGAATTTCTTGACAATCATTCCAGTCCAATAGATTTTCTATCATTATCCAGAGACTCTAAATTCAGATCTCATACCAAAGATTAGTACATTGCTACTCGATACTTAAACATGCATGTTTTGGAGGCTTATTACTGTATCTGGAACATGTATTTATCTAATGTGACTATTTAATCTGAAGAAATATTTTCCAGCTGTTTTCTAGAATATATAGTAGCTGCATAATTTAAATGAGCCATGTGATTACACTAAGTAACTAAATCATTCATTAAAACTAGATAAAACCAGTATGTTGTGTGTAGTCAGTGATAACTAATTTAATTTTCAGCACTGTTTAGAAGTTCTAAATTTATTGAGGACACATTAGTTGATGTCCTGTTATTGACTGAGGAATAAAACAACACAGCAGACACTAATATTTTTTCATTCGCACACTATTACTTCTGCTTTATGAACAAGTGGCATTTATGCTGTAGGTAGGAAATATATAATTCAATGTTATTTAAAATAGGAAACAATGTAAACTCCATAAAGTAATTGGAAAAAAAAAAATGCACCTTTTCTCTAAATTGATAATTGTATGTATTACACAGTGCCTCTACTTGTGACTCTTGTTATTGAGGACACCTTCATTTTTGACTCGACAAGAGATTGGGGTATTTCCGTGCCATATTCTAATGCGTACTCAAAGATTTGACTCTCAAAAGCAAAAGATTTTTGTTTTCTTGTAGACAATTCTAAATAATTAATTACTAGCATAATCATTGTATTAATCTGACTTTTTGCTGCTGTAGAAGGAAACTTTGAAAAAAAACAGTATTTATGTCATTTACTGCTGTCTACTAAGGTTACTATTTCATCATGAAAAATTTTTATAAGCTCACAAATACAGTCAAACTTTTATATTTAAAAATTAAGAAAATCTTGAACGGTATATATATTAGGATGGTATGCAGGCATACCTGAGCTCAGAAATACTAGTTATTATTCTGCCTGGCCAAAATTGTTCAGTACAAGTTGTAGCTGACTGTCTCAAATGGTCCATATTTTAACCATAGATTTAGAATTAAATAACCAGCTTTCTTCAGCTATCGTGCTAAATAATTTTTCTGGACTGCTTGGGTACAGTTTCACAGACCAAACCTAGTACTCTATAGCATGTTACTAGGTTTAAAACAAAACCCCTTAACACTTCCTTTATTTCTATTCTCTGAATTAGAATATCCTGTGTTAATTTGATTCCAGAAATTTTGTTGTTCTGCTCTGAAATGAAATCAAATGAAAAAATGAATTGTCAGAGATCTTTTCCAAAGAAAGTAATTATTATTTATGCTTCTCAAAAGAAGTAGTTGGGTGGAGGGAGGCAGTTTTAAATCTGATTTGTATCCAAAACGGAAGAAATCCCTACAAAATCCTAGGAGTAATGTTCACTTATATTCTAAATAATTAGCTTTACCTCTTTCATAGCTTCAGCAAAGGATAGAAAAGATATTGGGACTGCTCAGTTTTAAGCTTGAAGCTGACAAAACTTTGTAGAAAAGGAACATTTTTTCTCCCTAGCTTATACATGGGATTTTAGATTTCTGATAATGTACAGAAAAGCTTTATAATACAGTTTCTTGATAAACTTTTTCTAATGCCAGGAGAATTACCTTTAAATGTGCTTTTTTAATGGATAATACTTATGGCCCCATACACAGCTTTAAAACAGGACCTTTCAAAGCTAAAGCTGCCATAAGTGCCAAAATATCCCTTCCTCAGAAACTGCCGTTCTCAGCCCAGTGCATGAGTAGACAGGCATTTCTGCTCCTTTCAATCAGCTCGTTCACAGCTTATAGTTGTAAGGGGGATGTACAAGATGGAGGAGCAAAATTTGGCAATAAAACATTCAAGTCCAAAGATTACTGGTAATTTTTTTTTCCTTTGTGTAAAGATTGCTCAAACCCAAAATCTTTGGCTGAGCTGCTACGGTAACTGGAAGGAACTCTGGTACCTATCTGATATGGTGTCTGAAGTTTTAGTTCGAACTCCCCTCTCCTGCAGTGCCTACCTACATAAGAATAATAACAAGTAATTTATTTTTTTTTTAAATTACATTTTTCACTCTTCACCTTGTTGATTTTCAAAATCACTTTAGTCATTATGCGTGGACACACATGCAAGTCCAGTTATTTGCTTAATAATATCAGTCTGGAAGGAACTGAAAGGCTGAGCAACACTCCTGCTTGGTGACTTAGAAAGGCAAATTCTCTCAGATAAAATGCTCACTAAAGCAGCAACAAATCTATCCTTACTGCCAGAACATAGTACTCAATTCACACTATTGTGTGAAGCGTAATTATGAGTTTAGTTGGTACGAGTTCTTTCACTGTAGAAAATTATTTTCACGCTGCACTGCAGCTCTCATCATTTCAATAAATGTCTTCATCATTTTTCAAGTCTTTTCTATTTGTAGAACTTAGCAAAGAATGAAGAATATGTTTTCATCAAAGCATTGCAAAAACCTGTGTTAAGTTACTGATAAGTAAGAATAGACTATGTAACTTCACACCCTGGGTTTTTTGCATTATTTCATCACATAAATTTCTAATACATTTATATAATTTAATGTCTTTCTCTCCATTAAAAAAATAAAGCCTTCCCTAAATCCTCCCTAAAGAGATTTATCAAGAGTCTTAGTGTATCCTTACATGTCAGAAAGGATTTGCACTTAAAATACCGCTCTCATATGTAGGTACCCTCTTTGTGTGCTTGCCAGGGAACCAGGATGCTGTGCTTATCTCCTTGAGTGCTTACTTCCGTTTTCAGGCTTCTCTTCCACTGATTTGAAGCTGGCATAGTCACCATGCTAATATTTTGAAACTTAACTCCCTGGATTTTTTGGATAAAACTTTGAGTTTCTCGTCATTTTCTTTTCTTGACATTTTCAGTGAAGGAACAGACCTGTTTATAAAGCACTCTTTCTGGTCTCAGATAGCTCTAGCAAAGCTGGCAAGTCTACAATTCTAACTGTAATGCCTACCAATTATTTTTAAAATCGTGAGAAACAAAAAGCAGTATAGATTTTTTGGGTTTTATTTCCTTGCCTTATTCAGTTCATTTGACGCCACTGGTGCATATATGCAGTTCTTGTTAGCATTATAATGGTGGCCAGGAGTATTCATCACCTAAAGAAGAAATAACTTTCTGTGGAGCTCTCTGTCTTGAAAATCCTTTTCTTTTACACTTTGCTACAAGCATGTGCACATTTCAGTATGTGCTGTGAGAACTACCTCTCTACCTTTAAGCCTGTTATTTGTCTAAAATGTAGGAAAAAAAGAAAGAAATTTTCACAACGGTGAATGCTTAGAGAAAGAATGTGAATCAATAGAAGAGCTAGAGCAGGTTGTGACAGCACGTTTTCCTAACATTTGGGAGAATGGCTGCGTGTGTGTGAATGAACTTTGGATAACAGGTTTCAGACAAGTAATGACTGCCTGAGTGCATGGCAATCAAAAGAGCATGTTAAAGGCAGTGTGGTTTTGCCCCGGCTTTTGCCTTGATCTTTGGGTAACTCTTAGCACAGCAGTATCTGCAGTGACAAATAGCATCTAGCTACTTCACAAGCGCAAAATTTGTGCAGCATCAAGGTAACGTGATATTGTATCTGCCGATTATGCAGTAAGATATGCATGCTTTCAGTATGCCTCCAGGTTTTTTAATGTACTTTTTCCACCGTAGCAGACATTGGTAAATTCAAAAAGTGAGCATGAAAATGTTAATTTTCATCAAGTTCCAATTCACAATTGGAATATCAGTATTTCCCTTATAATAAATAACAGAGAACTGGTCCTGTTTATGATTATGTTAACCATTCAATGTACATGTATTTGCACAAACACCTATGACATTTTGTGGAATAGCAGGGAGCTCTCATTATTTTGCATTAGCAATATGAGTAATACTTAACTATAAACTTTTGAGGTAATAAGAAAAAAAATTACCAGTTCAAAATAAATTCAAATTATAAATATTTTAATTATATTTGGCTTAATTTATGTAATATTTGGAGGTCACTCACACATAAAAGAATGTACTCAGTTACGTGCAAGTGTACACAATGAATCAATATGCAATGAAAAAAGTGCTGCTTGAGTTTAAAATAAAACTAGCCATCAGAAGAATAGATTTTTTGAATGTGTGAATCTGGGAGACAGTCTGTTAGGTTAAATAATGCTCAATTAAACTTTACAGTGAATAATTCCTGAGATCAGTTCAGAGCTGTGTCAGTTTTAGACTGACATTTGTCTCAACAAAATATTAGTCAATAATGGTAAATATTGAGCAGAGTAAAATAAGTCCAACATTTTATTCATTTTTTTTTTTAAATGTGTGGAAACAGAAAGCTTGATTTGCATTTCGAACATTCCATCAGCTCCACAATTGACAAGGAATGGATATTGGAACAGGGAGATAATTTCTTTTACCCATTTATGAAAATTCTTTGGGGTTTAGAAACCAATTCTTTAGAGTAAAATCTAAAAATTTTCTTATGGCTAATTCTGAATGAAGATGTGTTATATTACATACCCAGTTTCATAGATCAATATTTGTTTACTGTGCTTCAAAGAGAGTAATTGCTTTTTGAGAGCATATTTTGTGATGCACCACTCTGATCAGATGAACTGGTTTTTTTTTCCTTTTCTTGATTTTCCTTACATCACGTGTTTATTATGGTTGAAGGTTTGCACCGTACTTTTTCCAAAGTCTCATGTGGAAAGTAAAGTCATATATTAATCTTCATGCATATAAAGATTTAGAATCCATGACCTTTTTTTCTTTTTCCTTTGATCGGAGGATTAGGATGCATTTTTTGTTGAATATAGTTTTCTTCTCGATGGCAATTTCATAAACTTATTAAGAAACATTTGAATAGAACATTGCTCTCAAATCTGCTTAGCATCATATGTGAATTAAGTGGAGGCCTTAACTTTGCTGTTATCCAACATACTACATACACACTGAATACTACAAAATGAAGGCTAAAGTTCGTGATAGTTCAACTGATTTATCAATCCAGTTTGAGACACATTAACTAGTAATGTTTTTTCAGCATGCACGATTTGAACTGTATTAAAGGTGTTATTTATTAGTGGCTTAGTCTTGCTTTTAGTGGAGAAATTCACAGTCATATAGGCATAATACTAACAGTAAAGATACAAGGTTAATAATAATATTTAGCTTGCATATAGCGGGTCTCATTGATGTTTCCAAGCATTCAATATACTATTATCTCCAAGAAAATTACTTGAAAAAGTCCGCTGACCTCACAGTGAGTTAAAAATCCTCAGGAAGAATGACAAGCTAATCAGGGTCTCAGTTGGGACTACAGTTCAGATCTCCTTCAATCCAGTATTTTCTCTACAGAAAAAAATATTGTTATAAGATTATGAAGTGTTCCTCCTAATGCCTGTACCTAGTGTACAGGATAGAATGGAGAAATAAATAAAGGTTTATTTAACACATCTGGAAAAATAGATCAGAGAATCATAGAATATTCTGAGTTGGAAAGGACTTACAAGGATCATTGAGGGGATCAAATCCACAACCTTGGTGTTGTTAGCTCTGTGCTCTGATGTTGACTGTAGCAATTTAAAACATATAAAAGGGGACTTGATTTCTGTTTGTTTTCCTTAGGAAACATAGTTGCAACCTAGAAATATTTTTACATTAACCTCCATTTTCTGTCACTTTAAATCATTACTTGTAGAAATTATTAGCAGAGGAAATGTTGTTGGATACTGTCTGGCACCCTCTGCTGTACATAAATATTCCAAGCATAAATATTATATTATTGCTGATGCTCTGCTATAATTAAAGTACAAAGAGGGAAAAATATGAAAATAAAATACTATATCACAGAGTAAATTAACAGGGTGATCTTTGTCTGACAGTATGTACATGTGTGTCTAGTAAGTATTCCTTAATATCACCGCTTTCACTTAGGGTGTTTTTTTAATATTCCTTTCCAATAAAGAAGAGTAGGGAACTATTTCTCACTTTGAAAGACTTATAATTCTGATGCTCTATTTGGACCTTTATGATGTGGCTGTCAGTTTTCTCCCTTAATTTCAAAATACAAAAATAGTATGATGTGCAGAGTTTTACATACCTTCCTAGTATACTCTTAGAAGACAAACATTTAATGGGAGTGAGCCAGGTAAAGACACTAAACACACATGTTAGTCTAAATACTTTTTTTTTGAAAGAAAATCAAATGGTGTTATTTATAACATGATCATAGTACAATGTGATAAACTCTAGGCATCTGATTAATATAGCAGCTCTAGGAATGACACATACGTATTGGAATATCCGAGTATAGTTTTCAATGGTTGGATATTGCCAGTAGGTGTATTTTCTACTGAAAGAAGCCTGTAGCTATATGCCACTCTCAGAGTCCAATACTCTCTGTCCACCTTATTTTAGATATTTTTTGTGAGGAAGTTGCAATATTTCATATCATATTTACTTATCTGAAGACAGATGATTTTACAAGAGATTTCTAATTTAGCAAAATACACTGGAAACACAATACAATACAAATCTATACATTAGTTACAGTTCAAAAAATGTAACAGTTTCAAGACACAATTCACTCATAAGACCAGTATGATTCCCATTACAGGTCTCTCTAACATGTTCACTTCCACAATGCTGGAATCCCCAAAAGCCAGGAAAGAATGTCTGGGTTGAAGCCAGCTCAAGCCCCTTGCTATCTTCAAAATTGTTTTGTTAATTGTTTTCATTCCCATGTCAAGCATGTTAAAAAGATCTCAAATAGACATTCATAGGTTTTAAGGAGATTTCAACAAAATTTAGGTGAGATTCACCAGTATGGAGCAATACAATTAGCAAGCTTTCAAAATTCTTGCTACCCTGACAGCCTGTGAGTTGTATGGCTAAGCCTAAGAGAAGAAAGAGTATAGATGCCCCGAGATCCTTGCCTTCACCAGAATCTTTGGGAGCTCCATGACTTTTGGTCTGTGACAGGTGAGGCTCTATAACAGAGGCAGAACAGGGAGTCAAAAATTACTATTACAAAGTGCTCTAGAATGCTTGAATTTTGTGTATTGTTTGTTGTTTTCTCCCACTCCTTGCCTTACTAAATCAGTGGTGAGTGTTCAGGAAGAATAGATTGTTCTAGTTTTTTGGTTTTTTTTTTCTCTATACTGGAGATTTCAATTGAGAGATTGGATTGTGAATTTTTAAAAAAAATATTATTATTTAAAGTATGACAAAAAAGATAGATTTTTCTGAATTTCATGGAGTCACACCAAGCCATTTATTTTGTCTTAAATGAGAAACGAATGTTAGCAGTGTGCTCTCAGGAGGAGTCTTCATTGTGAGCCCTTTTGGTCTGTCATCTCCCAGATTTCTTAACTTCACAAAGCTTATTAGTACTTCAAAGTTCATTCCTTGGGCTGCTAGGGAGGGGCTTGTCTGATGAGGTAGAATTGTGGTACTGTATTGCCTACTTTTTGAAAGTAGATAATTATATGCGAAGATGACTTTTTTACTGTTGCTGTCTTTTACTTTGTTTCTAAAGTTCTAATGTCTGCACTATACTCTAGCATGCAATAGGTGTCCTGAAGAAAACATACTGAATGTATGTATAACAATAGTTAATTTTTTCATGTCATTATGGAGGTAGGGTTTGCATCTTAGTACAGTTCTTAATCCCCTTAGAGTAATGAAGGGTGCAAAAAAAAAAAAATTATGCATACTTTATATTTTACAAATAATTCCTCATCTTATTTTGAATAAAAACCCAAAGGTTTAGATAAATAGAAAACATCTCTCTCTCCTGGTCCATATGTTGCTAATAATAAGTGTTGGCCTATAGCGCCACAGACAGACCTTTTATCTCTGTCAAGGACTATTCCATGAAGTTTAAAAAGAAAACATAATCCTAAACACCTTTCTTGCTCAGATCTTTCAAATGCTGTACTGAAATATCTTCATCTAGAAACACACTAAAGGAATGTCTCTACATCTTATTTAGGTGAAATTGCAAGAACGTAGTTCTGGTATTAATATACGCTACTGTAACATGAAACATGATGTTATTCTTGTTGACAAAGATAAAACTAGTAAATTGAGATTTGGACTGTATGATCTTTAAAGGTCCCTTCCAACTCAAACACTTCTATGATTCTATGATAATTTTTGTAGGTACACATTCGGAAGTGTTATCAGAAAGCTAAATATCAGAAAGCTATGTAAACTATTAATGCTCCATATTAAACAACTGCCAGCTGCACCCTCTGGCCATACATTAAGAAACTTTGGACTGCTGCCAAGTTAAGAAGAGAAAATTTTGTGTGCATCATTGATTCTTGGCCAGTTAAAAGTAGAGTATTTGCATGGAACCAAAGTTATGCTATTTCTAAAGAAAATACACTGAGCAGAGCAAAATTCAAGTTGTATAACTCCTATTAGTCTAGAACATGCACACCCATGGAAAAGAGAGTCTTTGATACAACTTCTGAATAAAGAAACCGTGTTACTACTGAAAGAATATTTCCATGACTTGGCACCTGGATCCTCCTATTGTTATGAAATAGGAAGGACATCTAAAATCTGTGCTTATTTTAAGTAGCTCTCTTCATCTTACACAGGGTTTTAATTACAAATCCTCACATCTTAAGAGAGTATGTACCAAGAAAATTAATACATTTTAGTATGCAAAGTTCTCAACTAAAGAAATAAAGATTTTTTTTAATGTATGTAAGTCTACTCCTCTTGAAATGTACTGAAATTACAGTGTATTAAAGTTCCTGATTATCTAGCATGATCTTATTTTTAATATTTAAATATTATGGTTTAAATGCATTTCTAATTTTAAGTTTTAATTTGATTTTATTATTCAAAAATTATTTATAGTCCCCTTTCTTTTCTGTTTTGTTTCATATTGTGATAAAATACAGGTGAATGGAAACAATTATCAAAGACTTAGTACTGGTTTATTTGCATTACTGCCATAGCTCAATGGGTATTTCTTCAATAGGTTATTAGTTTGTAAAAAAGATATGAGAGAAAAAAAAAAAAAAAAAAGAAAATGGCACAGTTCTAAATGAGATTTGACCAAAACTGCTGCTGTGGATCCTGTTTGCAGAGAAAGTGCAGCTCTGCTAAGAGGTCCACATCCTTCTGAACTCAGGTTCTCTATTCATATTCTGAAGAAAAGGTAAATGTCACCTATATAGGGGAGCCAAACAGTACCTGTTGATATCTAATCCCATCTCTATATGCTCTAGGGAACAGCAAAAAAGTGAGGAAACTAGTTGTGACTTAGAATAAAGGAATAAATGTTATTATAAGAACTATTTGAAGAGCTAAATAGAAAGAATTTAAGGAGGTGGAGGACAAATCCTGCATATTCATGTCAAAAATGGAGAGAAAAAAAGTTTGCATTACTGATTTAGCAAACCTTGACATTGACCCCAAAGTGCTTCTTTAGCAACAAAAGTTTAGATAGGTAGAGACAAATAAATTTTAGAGATAAGTACATTTTTTTGTGAATACAATGCAGTGTGCTCTGTAGCTGCAGTAAGACTTGAACAAATTTAAAATGTTTTTTCAATCTTGTAGGACACAGGGCCCCTCAGCAGTACATGCATTTGGATACATTTCTAAGGCACATGTTTATAATTAGTTTGTGCTGCCTCAGCAGCTATGCTCACAGGACCAGCATTGGTACTGTTCATTACCAGTTTTGGTCAGATGAGTTTCCTAATTCAAGCTTTAAGCTTTTTCGAAGGCCTAGAAGAGATCTCTGAGTATGAGTCACACGAGAGGTATTTTGAAACAGTTTGTTGTGCTGGTGACATGGCCACCATATTTCCTAAGCTTTTATCATTACTTTGCCATTGATGTAGAAGGCAAGAGACGAAGATTTGTTTCCAGAAGAGACAACGCAGTGGGACAAGACACCACGAGCTTCCTGGGCCAAACTCACTGAGGTGTTTGTCAGCAGTGATAACTGAAAAGCTGTGTAGGAATTAGGTCTTTAGAAAGAAAACCAACCATACCAGTTCAGCAGAAAAATTTAATTTTCTCTAATTAAATTTCTTTAATTAAAATATAGCAAATTAAAAAAACCAGTAAGATAACCTAGTCAGGACTTAATCAAAGAAAAAACAAAATCCACTAAAATTTGGAGTTAACTTTCTATCGAATGGAAAAGCAACCAGCTGACCACAAGTAATGATCAATTGTTGCATGCATTATTTTTTTTCTAGTGGTTTCAGCTAGTCATGCTGACTCCATGATACTTGTTGTACAGATTGAAAAAGGCTGTCTGTATGTGATTGAACTCTTATCTGAACACATAGTGAGAGGTAAGAAATTAGGGGGGAGAAACTATGGTAGGGTGAATGTAAAGAGAAGCAAGTCTCAGTATGTCCTGGTGTACTTATCATAGAAATGTGAGGTGGTTGATAGATAACATGGAAAAACATTTTTCAAGGTGCACATAATAGTGGCCTTGAGGCTTTTAACGAAAGAAGCTGGCCTTATACAAAATCTACTACAATTATGAACAAATGAAACCACAGACACATGGCTTGGCTTTTAATTTTGATTTTTCCTTTTTAAACTATTTTCAGGAAGAATAATCTTGAATGCTTTTGTTATCTAAAATTGCTTTTTCTGAAAAAAATTGTACGACTTAGTAGGCGTACTCATATGACTTAGAGTTAAGTATAGGGCAGTAATTGGCGCAGGTATTTCAGGAAAATGCAAAAAAAATTAGAAGGATAACATCTTTTTAGGAAATTATTGAGCACATCTTCCTATGTGGTTGTACCAATTTATATTTTCCTTATATGAAAAAGTCATTTGGGCAAACACCAGTGCAGTTGGATTACTTCAAGAAGAAAATGGTCCTCAATGGAAAGGTAATCCTTGTTTTCAATTTAAAAAATAGATGCAAACAAAGTTGATTGTTTCATTACAATTAATTAGAACTTTCCAGAAACTCACTGTAGAGTTTTGTACTTAAGAATCATACTAGTCTATGTAGTTGGATGCCAATGTTTATTTCTCTTTAACAAGAATCACACTGCAATCATTCCAGGAGCTCTAGCAAAGACTTTAAGAACTTCCTGCTCATTTACTGCTTGAAAATAACTTTTAAAATAAATTTTAACCATTAAATGTCTGAATCTTGTTTTGATCCTGTCTATATAACAATGAAAATATTTAGTCTGTGGTAACTGAAAAGTATGAATTTTCAGACAGACTTACCTGTTAAATTATTTTTCCTGAGGCAAAGCCAACAGCTAAAACTTTTTCATACAGTTGGCAGTTGGGACTGGAGAACAAATCTGTCAAGCCTGTACAGCTTTCAAAAATGAGCAGGCCAATTATGATTGAGTTCTTTCTATAATTCATATGTTTGTTGGCTTTTTTTATTTTATTCAATATACAAAGGATAAGTTTGGAGTAGTAATACACTCCAGTTTTAATGTATAGCTTAATACACAGTTATAAACTTGTTGTTTAATAGCTATATATTCCTTTTTTTTGTCGAACACTTGATTTATTTTAATAATAATACACTGCATACTAAAATGATGCTCACATAGAATTAAGTTTAAACTATCACCTGAACCATTAAGATAGCAAAACTAATGTGGATCAATTGCCAGACTGGAAACTTCCTGATTATCTGCTTCCTGTGCAATCATCTATTCTGTGGAATGCTCACAAATATTCCAGGATAATTACTTTACTTTGTGATTTATTGAAATGCTCTTGGATTTTATCTAAGAAGACAATTATAACATATGAATGTTTCATTCATCAGTCCCACAGAAAAAGCAGCAGAGCTTTGGTAGAGTGAGATTGCATTTTCACCTAACTCGTAACTCTCCAAAGAGTAACAATATCAACAAAACCCACGTGAGGATCCTTCACTTTAATAAGGTGTTTATATGCATGGTGCAGTATCCCCACTGCAACATAATAGTGGAGATTTGTGAGCAGAACGATCCCCGATCCCTAAGCGACTGATTTGTGTGAGTAAACCCTGGAAACTTTGGATTCCTCTTCTTGGTTTTGCTTTGCTCTTCCATATCTAAACTATGGAGGAACCGTGGGAAGACTCTTGGCTCTCAGAGCCGCATATGGACATTTATCTTAAACTTAAAATGATTCTTGAACAACGATTTGTAAATTTTAGCTTGATTCAAGCTCAAAAAGAACTGAAACACTTCCTGGCATGGTTGTTTAAGAACTTTTTCTATGTTTCTTGGGATTTAATTCTTACCAAGGGCTTTTGGAAAACCGTTTGGACACAGTTAATACTGGAGTCAAAATATATGCCGATGGAAGAATATTTTCGTGAATATTATTTAGTTACCGAGACTGTTGAGCAATGTCAGCTGTGTCCTGGCGAAGGGAAGCCTGGCGCAGGGACCGTGCGGCCCAGGCCACGTGCACCGAGCGCTCTGCGAGCAGCAGCGAGGCAGTTCCCGCGTGCGGGCGGAGCCACGCGAGCCGCAGTGTCGGTGGCGGAGCGAGGCGCGGCGGGAGCGGCGGGACCCGGCGGTGCCCGCCGGCCCGCAGAGCGCGTGGTGGAGCGAGCCCCGTGAACGCCCGACCGAGAGGGCGGCGCGCGGGCGGCGGCTGGCGGCGGTGGCGGTGGAGCGGAGCCGCGCCCAGCCGAAAGCGCGCTGGAGCGGGCGCGGGGGGTCGTCGCTCGGGGCCCGGCCGAGACGTGGGTGCAGCGCCCGGCAGCGGCAGCGAAGCTGCGACCAGAGGAGGCGACGCACGGAGAACTGAGGCGCGGCCCGGCCCGGCCCGCGCAGCCCCGAACGCGACCCCGGGAAGAGCGCGCAGGCACCAGCAGCCCCAAATTCCAACACGGGAGCGACCGAAAGAGAGAGCAAAGACGCAGCGAGACAGAAAACAGCAGCCACTCGGAAAAAGGAAAAGATCATAGTAACTAAGATCTTAGGGATAGTAAAATGGTATAATGTTAAGCAAAATTATGGTTTTATAACAAGGTGTGACAACCAGCAAGACATATTCGTGCATAGAACTGCTATTAAAAAGAATAACCCTGAAAAATGCATCCCAAGCTTGGGAGATGGAGAGTCGTGGAATTCAAAATTATATAGGTAGAAAAGGGTTACAAGCATCGCAGGTCACTGGGCCTGATGGTGTTCCTGTAAAAGGCAGTATATATGCAAAAAATCGTAGTCATGTTAGACAATATCTCCATTGTAAGCCCCCCTACAGTCTCCCTTTCCTAATCCCACCTTTCCCTTTTACCCTATGTCCTATTACCCCCAGTGTATTCCCAATCCGTTTTTTCATCCATGGTTTCCCTCACAAAACCATGCTTTTGCCAATTGTTTCCCCAAAAATCCCTTTCCAATGCCGAGTGGGGGATGAAAAGGGGGAGGGAAGAAGTTAAACCCTCTCCTGCCTCAGTTTCCCCACAAAGCATGCTCAGAGAGTTCTGTCTCCCTTCTGTCAGCCCTAAGATGTTCCACAGAATCTGATTGGACATTTAAAGACTCAGGAGGGTGGCTTGTTTTGTTTTGAAACTGTTCTTGTTATGTTTATCCAGTTGTTTTCATTCTCCTTTTATTAAAATAAAACGGGTGAGGTGTTGGGGTCCCTCCCCGCCGTGTAGCCCTGGGAGAGGGGCCCTGAGGGCACAGACACGGGGTTCCCTGCCCCTGCTCAGCCTCGTTCCCATTGGTTGGTTTGTGTTCCCTGCGCGGGCAGAAGGACCCTTGGTCCCGTGACTGGAACAGTTCCTCAGCAGAGCTCCGGCCATGCGGCTGGAGAAATAAACACCTCTGAAACATCTACCAAGAATCTGTCTGTCCATATATATTTCCTTTCCATGGGACGCCTGGTTTGGTATATGCATGGTGCAGTATCCCCACTGCAACATTTATATAAAAAGCTTTCTAAAGTTTTATTGATCGCAACAAAATTCTTCTCTAATTCCTGGTTCTGCAAAACCCCAATCACATAAGAATCAAATTTTCTCATGAAGTTATAGATAAAATGTCACCATTTACATTCATATTTCTTTGCTTCTGCCTTTCCTTTGAATACTTTCATATCTTCTAAAATGCAAAGTTGACTTGTGTGACCATTAACACTGAGTTTTTTAACAGCTATTTTCTGCAGATTTTTAAAAGTATTTCCATATTTAATAGGCATTTTATGACATTTTTGAAAGAAAATGACTGCATCTGGTGTGAACCTAGACATTGTTTAAAGCCTTGCATGAGAGTAATGCCGTTTTCTTCTATCAGTGGAATTACTAGCATTTTATTTACTAAAGTGTCAGTGTCAACTTCCTACATGTCTAAGATTTTCAGGTATTGCAAGGTTAGAAACATTGTCCTGAAATCTAATTTTATTTCGCTTTCACCATTACCTTTCTTTATTAGCCTTCTCTGTGAGTTGTGCCTTCTACCAGTTCATCTATATTTCTAAGTGTTCCTGCAGTGGGAAAAGTCACAAAGAATAGAACATTTAATCATTTGTGGGCTGCACTCCTCCTAGAAGACTGTAATAATTTCCCAATCCAGACAAGGTTTTCCTCCCATCTCCAGGACCGAGAGTGGATACTCATAGACCTGAGGGATGTAAAATAGAATGTAATGTATATAACATCATGCTACCATTTAAGTCCAAATACAGACAGTTTTTGCAACAGGCTTTTTCATTACTCATAATTAGTTTCTACAAGGAATTTTAAAGAGATGGGTAGTGAAAAAAATTCCAAATATCAGATCTTCAATGCAATGACATTGATAGGAGCTACTTCTGTGACTGCACTTGGGTGTGACCTTTAGGAAACTGGAATATCTTGCAGGACTTCCACAGAAGACCCCTCCCATCTGAAAAAAAAAAAAAAAGTTAGAGATGCAGCAGGCATGGTAAATGTTTTCTTAGTTTTTAACACTGTTTTGCCTTTATAGCACCTGTGTTAGTAACAATGAAGATTCTGAAGCAAGGATAATTTCCTTTTGAACTAGCTTCAGTATCCAGAGAAATATATCAGGAAGGAGGAAGGCAGTTAAATATTTGGGCTTAAAATGGATTCTACAAAAGGAAAACACTGTCACAATTTTTACTTATAAAAAGAAGAAAGATTTCATAAGGTGAGGGGGGAAAAGAAATTGGACAATTATTATCACATTTGCTAGGATTCTTTCCACATCTATGCTGTTTGGGATAGGATATTGGGAAAATTCTATAAATTATTTGCTTTGTCACAATGTATTTTTAAGGGCTGTTGAAGTATCCTACATTCGAAGTAAAAGAGTATACTATATTAGCAATAAAAGCTGGAGAGAGAGAAAGATCTGAACAAAAAGAGAAAATAAAGCTTCTCAGGGTTGATTTATTCTAGTAAGTTGCAACCTTTGTTAGAAAATATATAGTCAGATTTTTAGCAGCAATTTTATTTAATTAAATGCTACAGTCAATACAGCAAATATCACTTCACAAGAATATAGATGACATTTTTAACTCTCCCCTAAAAGTTCCTCAGTTCTGTGCAATTAATTGTATGAAGTCCTCAGATCCGTATGACGTACTATCTTAAGAGCTTTGCAGACAGGATATATTTTGAAAATACAATTTAGCACTTCCCTGAAAAGCACACACAAAGAATCTGTTTCATTTTAAAGATTTTTTTTTTTTAAATCTAAACGTTTTCTTTTTATAAATCTCTGAATGACTGTTCTTTGGCTGCTGTTCTTACGAGAAACACCAAAAAAAGATAACACTTTATATGTCCTTAAAAATTAAAAGTAATTGATATTTAAGTGACACTAGAAATTAAGTCTATAAATTTAAATAAAAATAGAAATAAAAGTGATGTCTGACTTATCTAAGGAGTAGTAGTTATTTCTATATTTTGTATATTATGAAAATTATTGCTTTGAAAAAAATCTTTTCAAAAGTCTAGATATATTATTTAAGTTCTTAAATTGGTCCTTATGTAATAAGCTGCTACTAATTTCATTATTTCAATACTACTTAAATAATCATGCCATTCTGTAGTCAAATAGTGACTTGAGTATTTCAGAGAACAGCACAAAGAGTTATTTAAATTCCTTTAGCCTGGAATTACTGTTAGGAGAAACTCAGTACATGAGCTACAAATTATATGCCTGTTTTATATTGTATTGAAGCAGGTATTGAGAAAAAGCCTTTCTGCATTTATTTTGCACAATGCTTTATGTGAACATAATTCAGGACTTCATAGCTTGGCTCAACCCGGTGACCTGTGAAGTTTCACGGTGGGTACAATAAGTATTTCTAAAGAAGATGGAATGAACTTTTCTGAAAATACCTTGTTTGCTCATGGGAGAATTTCTGCCCCTGCCCTCCATAATTGAATTTTGATATGAAACATAGATCTGATGAAACTAAATATTCTCTGTAGTCAGCATCCCTTATTTGAAAATATATCCTTTGAAGAGGCAAATCAAAGGCTTGCTTAACAAACTGGAGTCATATTCAATTCAATTCTAATTTCCTTGCAAATCTTATGGGATGAAGAAAGTTAAGGTGTTTGGAAAATATTGAAACTAGAAAATAAAAAAGTGAAAAGAATTAAACCAGACAGGAATTCTGAGTCACCTCTATCATAAAAAATGCTTAAAGAAGCATTTTTCTCTTATGACTATATAAGCTCTGAGATGAGTTTCCAGTTTTGTTGACTAGATGTGATTCTTCAGGTATGATTTCATGTAGAACAGTCCTAAATGCTCTGCTCTGTTCATTAATTTTTCTCAGAGGAATGTACAATCTTTTTAATTTATCCATGGCTGGCATCCACTGTTCTGGAGAGGACTGTATGTTTTTTTCCATTTCCTTTCTTTTACTGACATAGCATCTAAACCAGAGGCCACCCAAACACACTTTTATTGCGTACCATGAAGTGACTCCGTGTATTATAAGCAAGTTTTCTAAAAAATTAAAAGATATATGGTTAGCAATAATTTGCAGCTTAAATTAAAAAGAAACCATGCATTTTTTTTGTGTTGGTGTGCTCAATGTTTATATTTTCAAATTCATCAGTAATGAAATCACAGACTTAAGGAAACTCGAACATCTGTAAAAGGTAACATCCTGAAGGTATTATCGTATAAGACACATTTTCAGTATATCTACACTAACAAATTATGTCAAGCAAAAAAAAAAAATCCATATTTCTTTGTGTTCTTAGCAATTTTGTCCAGTTTCTATGGGTGTTATTGCCAATTAGCTGGAAACACATTCTTATTTCTGTCAGTTGACAAGACTGAAAAAGCTGAAAGAGAAATTTGTTTGGGAATATCAGAGTAGACATGATTTTAGATATCACAGTCCTTTACAATGAAAATTATTTTTTACTTTGCCTTAGTGTCTGTTTAAATAATTGTCTAAATCAGAAGTGGCTTATATTCTTGCTTGATCTCCTCAGCTAGTGCAATTTCAATGTATTATTTAGCAAGAACTTACCTATGCATATTTAGGAAGCCTGTATATATGGATCTATATATACACACACACATATGGCATAAAAAATAGATTCAATAAGTTTTTAATCCTTGCTGAAAGCCAAAAAAAAAAAAAAAAGAAAAACCAAAGCAGGAAACTTCATATTGGATTTAATACTTAGTTCTGTTACCTTGTCTTTTAATCCTGAAAAAATGCTAAACATTGAAGTCAGTAGAAGCAGAGCATGTGTTTAGCAGAACTGGGCTTGACTTTTACAAATACAAACTGAAAACAAGAGGGTTGACTCAGCCAAGATATCTATTTTTCAAATAACTTTCATACCAAGTGGGAATGGTTCTGTTAACATATTTTGGTACATGATTAATCTTTCTTCCCCCTTCCTATCAGCAGAATCAACTTGTCATGCTACAGAGTCATATAAATGTGTGATGCTAGAGTTGCTTGGGTGATGGCAAGGAAATTCAGTAACCTAGAAGTTAGCTCATTAGGATAATAAGAATGGAACAGTTAGGAAAGCATTAATGATATATTTTGGCTATCAACATGCATTAATTCTACATGTTATATTAGTCAAAAATCTGTTTGTGTAAAGTTATTGAAATATAGTATATTGAAAATTCCTCGGCTCTTGGGCTTTCTCCACTGGCACTAATGAGGTAAACACTGTGTGAAATGTGGCATGTGGATGAGATGTGTTCTGAGCTTTTATTGTGAATCAGTTGTAAAATATGCTGGATCTCTGCCACAGGAAAAAATGTAATTTAACTTATGCCTGTAAACCTATTCTGAGTGAATGAAGTGTTTAAATTGTAAAAATCACAATCAGGGAACTATCAATCAGCATGCTTTGGGCGAAAGAGATAACACCAAATATAGTTAGCTTGACAATTCTTGCTTTTAAAAATAAAATCAGTCCTGACCAGAATTTTAAGAAGTATGATGTTTTTTGTTTGTATGTGTGTCTAAAGCAATATATTCTGCCTTTAGAATGGTGATGTCAGAACTTACACAAAACTACAGAAGGAATCTGCTGGCCTTTACAAGTCATGGGGCACAATGTCTTATGCTAGTGAAGTCAAGAGAACAAGTTTCCTAAACAGTCAATTGGGAAGAAAGGGCCCAAAAATAGAAATTTATAATGAATCAATGGAGCTCTACATATCAGAATACTACTCAGAAATCCATGGTAACTCCACAGCTATCTAGCCTACTGCCACACACTGAAGGACAAACTTTTGACTCAAAGAGTAACATCTCTGTTCAATCAGGATAGAGGCTCCTGCAGTCCAGAATCTACCCTTTGTCAAATTTGCAGTCATGAGAGCACTAAGCTGGGAAAGACCTGGCTCCAAGGCTCAATTTAAAAGGAGTCAAACACACCTCACTGACTTGCCAGGTGTAGTTGTGTATTCTGATCAATGAAACTATTGAACAAGCTGAACAGGGTCAGCTTCTCCTTTTCCTGCTGATTCCTGGAAGGAGACTGGAATTCATTGCTGCTTCTGATGAAAGTGCTTATGTGACACTGAGCACATCTGAAATATTCACAAAGCATACTCTTCCCCTTCCCTATGACGCAAAAATGAAAGCAGCGCTATGAGCAGCAGAAGAACTAAGCATTTTAAAAATTACCTCCTGGGTGTCTCACATTAGGACCATGATTCTATTTGAGAAACAACCTCAATACATCTGTGCTTTGATCTGAGTGTGGGATAATTTTAGATAGCTGTCTTACACACCAGTGGCAAGTTTGAGAAATATTGGATTCTTTGACAATGAGCATCATAAAAAACCCATGAAAAACAATTCCATCTTTATAAAATTAAATGAAAAAAAATAATTAAAGTACCTGTCATTATGGTAGGACAATATCTCAGACAAAAAGAAACAAAATTGTGACATACTTGTTGACAGAATTAATGTCACTCTATGCAATGCATGAAACAGTAAAAAGTATGTCACTGTCAAATTAAGTACTAGACTCCTGTGGATATTTACCATCGTCTGTGTCCATGTTAATCTTTGTTATTTGAATTCTAGACTGCAGAGCTTTATAATCCTTTAATATTTTTGATAAGCACACACAATATTTTGAGCTCATGTACAGTTATCCTCCTCCTTGCAACGTATATATGTAGTGCTTAGCTAGGCAGTCTTAATTCGCCTCAGTCTTATTTTATAGTCGTCCTTAATAACTAAGCACTATCAGTGGTGAAATATAAAATTGTTTTCAGATTTTTGTTCTGTTGTCCTTATAGCTGTAACTCTTTGATGTTTTCCTGATCAGTCCATCAATCAAGGCTAAATATAGTAGGTATACAAAATAGAAAACCATTGGCCCACTGTTCTTTCTGTACTATAGCTGGAAGTACTTTGTTCCAGGTCTGTAAAATTCTGATATACTAGAAAGGGTGTTCTCTATCAACTTCAGTCCCTGTAAAAGTAATTATTTTTGGAAATTTTTTGCTGAACATGTCCAAAGTAAGGTGTATGTCATTTTTACTGACGGCTGATAGAGGAAATTCCATCTCTGAAGTAACAGCACAGCTTTTTAGTCTAAGGGAAAATATTAAACTTAACACATAATCATATCCAGCAATGACAGTGTAGGAACAATAGACGATCTTCACTACAGTGCTTCCTGCAGATACTGTGCTACAAGTATCTGAAAATCCAAGAAGCTATATCATTGCTTGATCAGTATAGTACCCAAAAAGGGAATAGTTTCAAACACTCAGCTATAAAAAGGCTTGAAATTGTTCATGTTTATTTATATTGCTGTCTCTAGTTTTCTTTCCTGTTTCTTAGTTGTTGATCTTTTTGTAAAGGATACTTTGGAGAAAGTAGAGAACTTGACAGCCTTGTTTTCAACACAGAGGGCTCAAAATGTCCAGTTGCATACAATGTTTGTTTAAGTCCACAAAAATTCTTTATTGAACCCAAGCAGGACAATGGACCCTGGTGCAAGGTTTCAAATTTCCCTTTGTTAACTTTTATGGAGTTCCTGGTAGTCATCACTCCGTCTGTTGAGGTCTTTCCAAATGGCAACCATGTGGTATATCAACCTTAGCAGCTTCGTATCATCTGAAAATTTTCTGAGGATGCACTTTGTCCCATGTACTTCATTAATAACTTTTTTTTTTGATACCTTCAGTACTTTCATCTCTCAGACAGGCGCAGAGTCATTCAAAAATAGTTGCTGAAGTGGCTCTTTTTCAGTTCAATGACTTAAAAGACAGGGAAGATTTCCTCCAGCCTCATTTCTGCTAGAAAAATCTGTGATGGTTTATCAGTGTAGAACGCTTTTAACGTTGTCTACAAATACTCCATCTAGCATACAGTATTGTCCTGTTTTCTAACTATTGCAGGGAAAAGTGAATATTCTATCAACCACAGAAAAGATGTTTTCTGTGTATCAGCACAATGTCCTTCAGCACAGGTGTTTCCATAATGATGATATATTATAAAAATTCATGGTGTTCAATGGCTCTCACACTTGTATTTCCACCTCATCTGTCACATGTCAGTGTAACTCTACCCTATGCTCTCAGTAATCTTGAAATTATGTTGATAATGCAAAACAATAGTCAATTATAACTTAATTTCCATCACTAAATTTAACTCCATATCACAAGGAAATAGATTTATTTATTAGGTGTCTAGAAAACAGGAAGTGTTTTTATCATTACATGAATACCTCAGTGAAATTCCTTTAATGAGACTTATGAAAGTACAGCAGTCTCTTCTCTAAAGCATCTACAGTCATGTAGGAGACTTTCAAATTATTTTGAGGTAGTTAGATGTACCCTGATAATGTAGATGAGTCAAATGACTCAATATCTCTTGCAACTTGCAAGATAAATTACCTCCAAGTTATTCAAATTCATTTAACTCTAGCAACTTAATGCATCCCTTAAAACAGAAATTATATTTAGTATGTATTTCATTTAATATACAGTTAATATGCCTGGATTTAAGGTTTAAAAGAGATGAAGTCCAGCTTTTACATGGGCTTTTGAACATCAGCTAAAATTGTGTCAGTGGATAATAATTTTATGATCACCATTTCAAAGAGAGGCAATATTTGTCAACACGTAGTATGTGCTAGAAAAATTTCTTCTTTTTTTTCATGTCTGCAAAATTATTGGTTCATATTATTACAAGATCTCATAATTATTAGCAGAGTATTTTACAAAAATATATCAATGCCTATTATTTAGCAATATCATTTTGCAATAGCAATATGACAGAAGAGATTAAGTAGTAAATAGTGTTTTAAGGCATTTTAAGTGCAAATTTTTCAAGTTAAGCTCCTAATTTGGCTATTGCATCAGAGGAATATTTTGTAGCATTTAAAGTTAGCTATTCTACTGTTTTGCTTTAAGAACTTTTTAAAAGAAATTTTGGTATGTGATTTTAAAAAACTTTATTTTATTAAAAAAACAAAAGAAAGGATTTTTTAATTTAAGCTAGCTCACTTCAGGAACCTCCTGATTAACACTCGGTGAATGAGGTGGTCTCATAGTAAGAAAACAAAACAGAAAATCTGTCGAACAATTATGCAGAGGTTTTTCAGTGACTGATACTCACATGTATAGTTACTAAAAATGGAGGTAAATGCATGCGTTTAGTATGATGCATAGTAGTTAGAAGTTGTACTGAAAGACTAGGACTGAGATATAACAGTCTATAAAAGTTATTTGCTCTAAGACCAGTCCAGTACCAGCCCAAAGTCTGCACAAATTAAAATTATTACAAAAAAAAAGAAAAAAGAACTGGAAGAACTGAGAGGATCCAAAGCACTTTAACTTTCTAGTAAATAAAATACTTATTGATATAACCCTTGAGCTATTCTTGTATAACTGCTTGTACTACTTGTCTTCTTGTCCCCCATTTGCACTACTGTTCTACACTACATGTGTTGTTAAAGAAGTAAATATGTATTTCATAGTCAGTGAAAACACATACAGAGGTACCGTAATCTTCATCGGTGTGCTGATGGCAAAAAGGGTAAACTTCTTTTTACCCTGTTAAGACTGATTGTTCATTTCATTTAAACAACAAATTTCTCTTATTTATTCAGTGTCTTCCACCCCCCCTTCCCCCCCTTCCCCCCCCCCCCCCAAATTTATCATCATACAGTTTATGTAATAAAAACGTTTAGGCATTTGTTTAATTTCATGCACAATACTGGGATTTTTCCAAATATGTATCTTTTATGCTTATGCTCGGATTTAAGTTCAGAGATTCTGTAAGATTTTTACATCATACTTGAAAAAGGCAGATTCCCCAAGTTATCACTGAAATAAGTGCAAAATTACTCTGCAATTTTCTGTAGGTGTATTAGTCTAGAAAATTGGGAAGAGATGTGATAGCAATCTTTACAGAGAAGGCAAAACCTGTTTTTCTTTTTCATTCGTAATAGGAAGAAAATGAAATTATAATTTCACATACCTGTAAAGAGATTCAGACTGGACATTAGGAGAATACTCCTAAGCACTGAACTAAATAGTCTGTGGTTATTATTGAAATGTTGTAATTAGAATTTTCACTTAAAGGCCTGCTGAAAATTCCTGGTAATCATCTAGGGATTCCTAGTCCTGCTTTGAGTAGGTGGATTTGTGTTTTAAATCTCAAGCTCTCATTTCGGCAATTTTTTTGATTTCTAGTTGTGCATATTTCCCATAATTTGAGCATTTCAGTTTTGGCACACAGTCATGCAATATTTTTATTCCACTTAAATTCAAATAATTAGTTCATTATTATGACACTATTTAAGGGATTTTTTTCATTTTGTGGTACCTCTGTTGTGCAGCCACACACTAACATTTCTTTGTTCTCATATACACAAAGAGGAAATGGTCACACTTAGTCAGAATCATACTTTAGGGCAAAGGAGGAGGAAAATGAGGGGTATAAAAAAGAAATTCTGCACAAGGCAACACAGACACAGTCTTCATTAAATTCTGATAACTTCAGCACTGTTCTTTTCATTTTTTCAGTCACTTTCAGAGTGGAGAGTAGATTACAAAATGAATTATAAATTCAGAGGTATCATGGATTGCTTCTGATTTTCTTGGGTCCAAAGCCAACAGAGAAGTAGGTCCAAAATGCATGGAGAAGTCTGAAAACACTGCAAGTACCTAGAAAAATGTAAAGGCCGTACAAAATATTAAATATCCAGTGATTTCATTATATCATTAATGCTAGGCAGAAACTTTTTATTCAATTTTCTCAAAATGGAGGTTCTATAAAGGAAAATAAGGGTAATTTCAGGTGATTTTTTAGAGAAAACTGTCTTAAATGAAGAGCTACAATTCTAATGCCACACATGCTGTTCTCATGGAAATCACGCATTCAGAACTATATTAAAAACCAGTTTTTAAAGGAATATGATAGATAGTTCTTTTCCTTGCCTGGAGTTGGATAGTTTTGTGACTTCTATTAGTAAATCATATTTACGTAAGCTTCAGTATGGGTCATGGCACAGGAAAGGGAAAGCCCTCAGAATATTTCTGTTGATGTAGTTAGTTAATCTGCTATTTTCTCAGAGATTCATTAACAGAAGAGGTCTTTTATTCTGTAACTTTTACTCAAAACATGAAAACTACATTGAAATATTGCAGTAAAAGATTAAGAACCGTAGCTGTTGCAACATGGCTTGAAGTAAGTTCTTTTACTAGAGAAGCTTCCTAGTGCTTTGTTGATTTCCACCAGCAGAACATGATGAATGCAGGTAATAACTCTCCTGAAAAAGTTATCAATACATTACCTTAGGAGGTCACGTGAAAAAAACTCTTTCAGGACTTCCATCACTGATTCCAATCCAGAAAAGTATTGCCCAGAGGTGCAATTAGTAGGGATTTATGAACATGAGTTTCATGAGAAAAATCAGGCAGCATATGCACATATATGTGTATAGGAACAGAACCTGTCCATTTTGTTACTCTTACACAAAAGGGGATTTAAAAATGTCAGTGTATAATCATTGAAGTTCAAGATGTGGTGGAAACAATAATTTTAGTGATAACTGTAATAACTTAAAATGAAGACTTCTTTCTCAGCAACTTACCTGCAGTAACCAGTTATGTGAATCATCTCTATTCATTTCAATAAAAAATTTAACTATATTTCGGTTTTCTCCAGGTCAACAATAACAGATGGACTCCCTTCTTCTTAAGCTGCCCCATTTAAATATGGAACAGACATCTGCCTATGCATCTTTATTATAAAACAAGTCAAACAGAGTAGCTGTGTAAACCTATAAGCTTTCCTTGGAATGATAAAATAGTATATAATAGATTTAATGTGCCTTATAGTATAATGGACTTATTAGAGCATATACTGGAGTCTCCAAATTATGTGAATTCTTTTAGAAGAGCAGCCTAGGAAGTCTCAGTCAACATATATGCAAAGGAAGCCAGATTAATTATAATTTTACCAACATGCAAACTTCATTATTTTAATCCACATATCACCAATCAAAATAGAAAAATCAGCTGGTGTTCTGTTTTAGGACTCTAAGCAGCCTGGAGTACAAAACAGAAGCGTGTTCTGTACACAAATTTCTCCTGGCAGTGTCTAGCAACTGTACTGTCTTGTGAAGAAAGGATTTCAAATATATACATGCAAATTGTTCACACAGCTTTTCACTGGGAAAATTCTAGCAACTTTTACACTTTTCTGGAACCTTGCCACATCACTGAGAATTTCAAGGAACAAAGGGTGATTAATTAAAAAAAGGATATTACTACCAATCTGACCTCCTCTAGCTTTTAAATCAAAGGTGGCCTAGATATAGTTGTCATTTTGTAGCAATGTTGTTAGGTATATTCAACTAGTATTACTTATACCTCTTTGCTTAGTGTATTACATTTATCGTTACTGAAGTTGAAATGCCCATTACACACGTATTCATGGATAGAAGTACCACTGCAGTTGTTTTATTTTCCTACTTGATTAATCTCATGCTTCATAGTGCTATAATACAACATAACCCATAATGTACAAAAATTTTACATTATGTATACATATATACACACACGCATATTTAATCTACGTAAACATAAATAAAAATTTAAGAGGACCTACATGTTCTAGAACATTTTTATTAGTCAGCTGAACATGACTGGGAGACCTAAACCCTTTAGAATATAAGCTTTTGACAGACAGTATACTTAGAAGATGGCTTTGTGACCAAGTCATTGAAAAGGAGATTAAGATTTGTATGTCTTTCTAGTGCAGTGGTTCCTTCAGAATAGTTGTCTGTCCATTTGCTCATCTTCTTCAGTAATGAAAAGCAGCATATCACATTTACAGTGAGGAATTCATTGCCTCATTGTCTCATTTGCCATGACATAAGAATGCTCACAGCATCAGTGCTACTTATAAAGCCCTCCACAATGTAACTATCTCATGTTAACTTCTTCATAGCAGCATCCCCTTGGTATTCCAATCTGACTTCCTTTCTTTCCATATATGGCAGTATTTCTCTACAGTAATTATTTCCAGAGTGTAGTTCTCCTAAAATATACATATTTGAGTTTCTGTCCTTGATATGTACATAAAACATAAGTATTTGATAGTCTCATTTATACAGACCCACCCTCTCCCTCCCATTTTATGAGTAAATTGGTCAGGAATTTTTATAAAGCACATAAAGGAGGAAATAATTATTGGAATAAAAGGTCTTCCAGGCTTTTATTTAAAAATACAGATCATCCAGCAAGCCAGCATTCCATAGTCAAGATCATGTAATTGTCAGGCCCTATTTTTAAACTTAATGTCTAGAAGTAAACTAGGACAGCAAAGTATTGCAATGATAATTTATTTTCCTATTCAAATAACAAAAATAACAACAGAATAAGACTAAACATAAACAGTAGGCACACATTAGAGTTTTAAGGGAAATTATGAGAGTGAATAAAGCCCTGTAATTCTTCTTTTGAAGTTCATGGCAAATGCTATTGAGTTTAGTAAGAACAACATTAGGCATTAATCACTGCTTTAACATTAAAATTTAAGAAAGTGTTATACCGCATCAAAGTTCATGGAACTTATGAATATGTTTCTAGTTAAACATACATTAAAGTCTTTTGCTGACTAGGAATGGCTTCCTAAATGACAACCTGATATAATAAATCTCACTTTTTCTCTAAACTAATTAATTTCCTGCTGTTATCTTTTCATTGTTGTTTTTCAAGTGCATGGTGACATTTTGTCATATTCACCTATTTTAGATGAAAAGATGGTTTCATTTTTAAAATCAATATTGGCTTTTTGGACTTATCTTCGCTTGCATTAATACCTCGCTGTGCAGAATATATGAAGATGGTCACAGCAGAGATCTCTTTAATCCTCACACTAGGTTATGTCTTTGATCATCTATTAACTGAGACTATAGTATATTAACTTTCAGCTGAGTCAAGATAAAAGGTTTGTGTGAGTGGAAAGTTTCCTTCTATGCTATTCAGCTCTCTTGGATATTAATAACAAGCAATATATGAGCTGTCTTTCCTTATAAACAATGTAGACTGGAGAGAACTAATGCTCAAACACATTTTTCTGCATAGACTTACTGTGTGTGATACATTGATAGAACTTCATATAACTCCATATCTCTTAAAAGAAGAAAGCCCTTTAAAAGGGTGAAAAAAAGAAAAAGCAAACATAGGCTTTGAAGATGCAAGTAAACTGATGTCATTATAGATTAAAGTGAAAGAGTAATAGTCCACACAGTTTTGTAAAAACTAACTTGACTGAGTGGTTTGAAAGGCTTTTTCAATTAGTTCCTTTGAATCCTATACCATCTTTGAGTCAATGAGTCAGAAGAACTTAACTCGTGCCACGCTTGGACAGACTAGAAGCCTGTTCTAGTCCCATATCTCTAATAATGACCAGAGGCTGATATTTCAGACAATAATTTGGGTCAAATTGGCAGACAGAATTAAATGTTCTTATAATAATCTTCCAAATAGATTTGTAGTTTAATATTTGTTTCAAAAATACTATAAAAATTTTCATACCTCTGACTGTTCTGGATATGCTAAGTATCCTAACATTAAAAAAAAAAAAAATTGAAATTTCTTTGCTTCAACAGCTTTCACTGCTGATAAAATATATTAATTATAAATTATAATAATACATCTATAATTACTTTGATATTTCTCACTTTCATTATTCTTGCATTTGGAGATTGGGAGAATTTATATTATGAAGCAGGATGTATGGCTGGCAGCCTAATACTTGACTGTTAGTCTGCAGTGTTTTGCTACAGTGCTGTAGCAGTGCTGCATATTAAGTGAAACAAGGAATTACTACTTTCCTTTTTTTTTTTCTGTTAATTAAACTTGATATTTTCTCAAAGTTCTGCTGTTAGACATTTTCTGTACTTCCATTTCTTTTTTCTTATGGCTGTAATGCTTCCTTTAACATCTTGTCATTGTGAAACAATGTGAATATCAAAATTTTGGAAGCAGAATGTTCAGAAAGCAAAGATGGGAAAAATTTTTTTTGGTCTAACATAAGATAGTTGAAAATGTGCTTCGTGTACATTTAAGAACTTGGGTTTTAGCATTAAATGCCTCTTCAGTTGTTGCTGACTTAAATTACTGTAGACAGTAATGATCATTAGGAATACTTTTTGAAAATTAGTGCCAGGACAGCACTTACATTCCTTTGTGTTGCGCTAGAGTCTTTTTATTTAATTTATTTTGGTTTTAAGTATGTAATATGTTAACTTAATACCACATACTAGTTCTTTCTAGCAGAGGAAAAGGTTGAAACATTTATATGCACGTTTTTAGTGTACTTTCCATTTCTATCAAACAGATTTTGAGGTTTAGGTGCGGGGTTTTTTGCTTCAGTGTTCTGCAACAAAGAAATCTGTGAAGGGAAGAGTTGCACCAGGAAGTAACAGCTATTATCTTAGTCCTGGTTTCAGTGTGTACAGTTTCATGATTTCTCTTCATTTGATAAGCAAAGAAAAATAATCCAGGAAGTCAAATAGAATGTCTTATCAGCCCATCTGTACTGATAAGTAGAATTAGTAATGCAATGGGTAAGCAGATCAAAATCAGGAGTGTGCTAGGTTATGCAATAACAGCAGTAGATGAGAAAGGTAAAATGTGATTCTCTGAAAGTCCAAGATGCCTCACAATAACAAGATGGAGATCAAGGATGAAAGTGTTCACACCAGGAAGAAAGCTACATTCTTGCTAGATACAGGAAAAGTAACAGATTTGTTCTCTGACATTTTTTTTTCTTAGAAAAGATGGAAAGGGGCAAGGCAAGGACCATTTCATCCAACAGAATCAGTTCAGGAAAATATTTCTTAAGTTGCTAGTGAAAGATTCCAACTAAATCTGAGAGTAGAGGCTAGCTGACAGACTGAAGAAGGTGAAGATCTTTATTGTTATATATAATCCTACTGTGCTTTTTTTAGGGTAAGAATTCTGTTACCAGGAAGCTTGGCTTTTTCCTAAACATATTTTGGACTTTAAATTCAGCCTAGTGAGCAGTTAATTCTGACCTCTCTCTCATAGATAACAAAATGTTCACAACTGTGCCTATGGAGATCATTAAAAGTAGTCTAGGGGTCACTAGCAGGTGCTTGGTTCCCTTGGTCACTGTATTTAAAGAATAATGCCATGTGCCTCCATAGAATTCACAAAGCAGTTGGAAAGCAGAGAACACAGAGGTCAGGGGAGGCACATTCATATTTTGAGGATATATCATAACTAGAAAAGTTATTTTAATGGGCTGCATGTTAAATGTCTCATATAACATCTACTAACATTTTGAGGAACGTTACAAGCTATCTGAACACTTACATGGTTAAGATGCAAACTACCTGTGCAGCTCCTCGCTTCAGTCCTTTGTCATCACTGCTATAAAATGGGATATAGAGGGGTTTTCGCCCCAAACATAGCAACTGTGCATCACAGAGGACTCTTCTGTGCTCCAGAAATATCTCTGCTAGTACAGCTTGAATTCCAAGACTTCTTCATGGTCATATTTGTCTTGTCTCTGTCATTCTTTCCCATGAATCTTGCTTTGGACCTTTGGACCCTTTGGACCTCTGGACCCTTTGGACCCTAGACTCTTAACAAACTTGTTAGCCCAAACTTTTTGATGCCAAAGAATATGGCAAATTTACATGACAGGACAGACTTTCATTACAATAATAAGATCCAAAGGAAATTAACAGTCACAATCTAATGCTAATCCATATATTTATGCTTGGCATTCTGGTATTTATGGTTATACTATGGCATCTTGTGAAACAGTTACCTTAGGGACCTACACTAAAGCAGAGGAAGTATTTGTTAGCACAAAAGGTTTTGCTAAGTAAGAACATGAGGTCGTTTTGACAGTAATTTGAATTTCAAATGCACGCAAAAAGAAAAACCTGAGAACAGACTTTAAAGCAAACTGCAGGCTTTTTCTGATGAATATGTTTCAATTCTTCTTAACCAAAAATCCCCACTTCTCCTGCTAGAAATCATCAGAGATCAGAAATTCAAAAAGATCAGACAAATATTCAAACAAGTTCAATTTTTAGCTCTAAAATATTTTATGTGGGAAATCCATATAGTTGGTTTGGCCTTTGCAACACCAAATTAGAGTTAGCAAAGTAGCCTATTCACTTGGAGCCACTTGGCCCTCTAGAACATCCTCAAAACATTTTGTGTATTTCAGAAATCTTTATAATGACTCTCTGTCCGTTTTCTTAATATAAAATTTATTCTTAGAGAGAGTTTTTAATTTGAAGTATGCAAAAGACTTTGACTTAAACATAATGGAACTTGGCTGTTGTGAGATACTCTTTTGACTTCTGAACCCAAATTTGCAAAAATTCAAGGCTAACAAACTCATGAGGTTATAATCTGAAGAAAATGATGGTAATTTCCTGGTAGTCTTGGCCAGATAAATCAGCTTTCACAATAATTGCCAAGAACTATTGGAGCATACAAACCTATCTGGCTTGATATTACACAGGACTCTTGGAAATGAAACTAACCACATTTTGTTGACCTATATTCTTCCTTTACATCTTGGAATTTTATGCTTTCTCCTCCTTGTGTAGAAGGCACCACCACGACTTTTCTAAAGTTTTGGGTAACATGCCATTGAGGTAATTATAAGAAGGGAGCTATGATGCACACTATTCAGATACCAGGAAGTATACTACCATTACTGGAATTTATTGCAAGTTAGCCAAAATTCACATGCTCTATGGTGTCTCAAAACCTTGTATAAAATGTATAGTAAGTAATTACATTTCTCCACCGTGAATTTCTTATAAGAAAACAATCAGTTTAAATTAATTTCAAATGGTCATTTTGGCTTATACTTTTCCACCTTGAATTTCTTATCATAAACAGTTTAAATTTTTTTGGAAAAGGCTTTTTGGCTGGTGTTTCTTCAACTTCCAAATATTATTCTTCTTTACAGTAATGTAACTAATTGATCTATATATTGATTCCATTCACTTTCATTAATGATCACTCTAGTCTTCCCATCCTGAAAAATAAAATAAATAGATTAAAAATTAAATCCTGTATTTTGGAAACTATGTTTCTGATGATTGCACACTGCCAAATCTGCCTGATCTTTATTTTTGTCTGATACGTAGCCTTATGGGTGCCTGAGCAGAATACCCAGAGAGCTACTGAATCAACATTTCTGAAAGCAAACAAGATTTGCTTCACATACTAAATCTGTTCTCTCTTGAGAATTTAGAAGTGTAAAGCATTTTAATTTCACACACTGATAACACATTTCCTCATTTTGATGAAGGTAGTTTGTAAGGAAATTACTGATTTAAGGAAGTCAGTTTTGAATTTTAAGGACTACAGTTTCCAATTGTTGGACTGAAGATTTTGTCAAGTCAAAAACCATAGACATCAATTGTTTATAAGCTAGCATAAAGAATATGTCATTGCATAGAGACAACATGTGATGGTGGTATTTTCTGTGAAGCTATCTTCATAAAGTTTGACAGCACAAAGGAAAAAGTTACAGAAGAAATCTGGGGGAAAAAAAAGCACAACGAGTTTTTTTAAAGTAAGTATCTTGCCATTTTCCTTCTGTTTTGTATAATTTTATGTATTAGATTGCAGTGACAAAGTCATTAAAAATAACATTAATAATTGTTCAATATTAAAATACATATTTTTATGTACTAAACATATTTGAGCTCAATATACCACGAGAAAATATTGCGAAAAAATACTGATATCAAAAACTTAAAGTGAACTTCTGCACTGTATAAAAAGAACCTGAAATCTCAGGTCAATAAATAAATTTCTGAAGCTGCAAAAATGTTCATTGTAGCAAGGATGGAGAGTCCTTTCCAAACCTTCTCTTGAGTGGTGAAGGTGGACAAGTAATGGGGGTTTATTAATAAACATTCCCCATAGGTTTGCGGGACACTTATACTCCAGATAATCCGATTCCTCTCATTATCACTGGCTTATAAAGGATATATTCTCCTGGTGTTGCCAGTACTCTTCCAGTACTGCAAAAAGTTTTAAATGTTTTATGATAAGATGGAAAGTGACTGATTTTTCTTGGAGTTCTTTCTGCAGTGATCTTTTCTTTGATGAGGTTCCTGTATATTTGGTCTCTCCAAAAGACCCAGCTTTTCTTTGACCTTCCTGATTTAGGAGTTTATTGATAGAAGATTAATTTGGAAAAGGCCTTTTTTCTTTTCCTTTAACTAGACCATTAAAATGGAAAATAACTGGAGCTAGAAGGATTAGACGGAATTTTGCATTGATGGTGGTAACAACTACTTTCAAATAAAACAGATTGGACCATCATAGGTTTTCTCTTAGTTCTGTGATAAAAAGGTTTCTAGTAGGAGAGCCTGATGGAAGGCTGCAGAGAAAGGATTGTAGCTGTGTCCATAGCTCTGCTGGTAAAAGCTAAAGTAGGATTCTGTTAAAAATGGCCCAATGCAGACTAAAGAAGTTTGCTGCAGTTTTCTGATGCCTTGTAGTTTAACCAAAACCCAGTCCTCTGGAAAAGAAGGGGTTGTGCTCATTCACTAGAATATTTTTTTCTGTTGAAGGAATATTTCTGTTGTCACAAAGATGGCCTCACGATTCATGGGGAGAAAATAATCTTGTTAAAGTATGAAATTGTACATAAAAATAATAAAAAAAAGTCCTCTTAGCAGGTACAAATATGAATAAAAGTATAACTTATTGAGAAGTCATGTTAATTGTATAATCTCAAAATATTTTTTTAATGCAATAGCTTGGGAAAATGACACATCATTTACTTAGGTTTAAGAAAAGCTGCATATTTATTTTCACTTTCAGTCATAAATTTTTCAAATAGTATGAGTTCAGTTAATTTAAACTGAGACACAGTGGACAGAAGGAAAAATAACTTTTCTAAAAATATATTCTTGAATTAATATGTTAATTCAAAACTATGGATTAAGATAAATTCAAAATTATGGATTAAGATAAATAATCAGGTATGTAATAATTCATTTGAATTGTCCCCTGCATTTCTTTTGGTTAGCCACTTCTCTCTGTAAGAACAGAAGTGTCCATGATTTCAAGTAAACCTTTTGACGTTTCCTCATTCTTCCTATTACAAATAACATGTTTTATTCAAAAGAAATTTATATAAAACATAGAGATACTATTTTTAAAGTGCATTCATTTTTAAACAAATAGCTCAATAAGCACTATTTCAAATGAATGTCCTTGATTCTATTAGAAAGGGCAGAAGCAGTAAAAGATAAAGTGAACATTTTCATGAATAAAAGCTTCTATTTTCTATAGTCACATGACAAAGTGAATTAAGCAAATTGTCTTGTTTATTTTCCTTTTATTCTCATCCATGTGCGTTTTTTATCCTTTCACTTTTTACCAAGACATAGTTAATGAAAATATCCCCAGTTCACAGTAGTTAAAGAGATGCAGGTGACCACATTCAAAAATTTTATGTGAAAGGTTGGACTAGAGTGTATGTTTTGGCTTTGATATTAGAGGTTTTTCTCTTTACAGTACCAGTGTAGAATACATGCAAAATATTAAACCAAGATAAGGGTTACTTGGATGCAAGCAAAAAGCAATTGAGAAATTCTCCTTTTGCTATAGCAGCCTACTGAGTAAACCACTGCAGTGTTATTCAGTGTTAGATTTCTTTCATGTCATAGTGACATGAATAAAACAGAAGGAATGCAAAATAAAAATGTTGCAACTGCAAGAAACACATTTCAATATTTTTTTTTTGTGTTTTAATTTGGTTATCTTATCTAGATATTCTGAAGATTTCAAGAAATAAAATCCTCATCCAGTTCCAATTATGTTGGATCTGTAGAACATGGAACATCCCTTTTCATAGCATCTATAGTAAGAAAAATGTGAATGATTTTTACAGTAGAAAGTAAAGTCCACTAAAAGCTCCAGTTCGTATCAGTGCTCAGTTTTCCCTGGTGATCTATAGCGGCAGAGGAAACCATACTGCCTAAAGCTCTTTCACACTTTGGGTGCATGATGCTCTGATACCCATGCTAAATCTTCTGCATTTACAGGTGATTTCACAAATCAAATTTACATTGTCTCAGCTGTTTTGGCAATATTTAATTCTGACCATCTGACATAGTGGAAAGCAAAAAAAGCCCAAACAGGTGGACATCACCTGCATGTAAACATAAGCCATTGCTTCTTCGAATGATATTGACAGCAACTGTGAAAAAAATTACTTTAGAAAGCTTTAATTTATTGGCAAAACCTGAGCACCCTGAGAGTTTTGAAAGCATCTAAGAAGATGCACATTTAGGCATGGCTGCTTAATAATATCTTTTTCATCCTGTGATCCACATGCTTTCTAAATAATGTGGGCATTTGGGTCAAAGGAAGAGATGGAAAAAGAAGATATAAGTTTTATTAAGGTTACTTTTTATTTTTACTTACATACAAAGTACAGAACAACAACTCATATATGGACCACAAATTGCCTAGAAGTAGTACAGTTCAGCTACAGTTGCTGACAGTGTACAAAAAAAGTCACTATAGGGAAATTATCTAATAGATTACATTCGGACACCTTCTAATATCTGAGTCAATCCAAATCAGGGGTACATTATAAAGAGAGAAGTTGTAACTTATTTATGTAGACTCAGCAGGTTGGTTCCAAAAGCAAGAGCATTCTCCACAGAGAGGACTGCTATTCAAGCTTTAGTTACCTTCAGTGAAGAGAACATGTGGTAGATAACCGTATGTTTTTATGGTATTAGTGAGAAGGAATGAATTGTTGTGTTATATTTTCATAAAAATCCAGAAAAATGTTTAACTGACTGATTTAATGGGGAATTTTGTTTCTGCCAAAGGGAAGGCAAAGACGGAATTGAGTAAAATGAAGGAGTAGTGCTGGTATACAGTGAATGTCTTATGGAGATCCTGAGAGTTGATTTACTGTTTTTTTAAAATACTGATCCCAGTAGTTGAATCACTTTGTGCAGAAGTTTTGGATTGCTTTTTCACAAGTTCCTGTGAGCTCTTGAGTGTTTGTTTCTCTGAAAGTTTAAAGATGCTAAATGACATACTATTTTGAAGTGTAACATCATAAAGACTGAGATCCTATCTCTAAGTAAAAATTGCTAGAGGTGAGCAAGAGGGGAACTATCTATGTGTGCATTGAAGTTCAAAGGTGTTTTATGTTATAACTCTGTGTGCTTTGTGAGCTTTAAGAAGCAGCAATAAAGTGGGAAGTTCCTGTGTCACTGTCAGCAGACTTTCAGGTTAACAGCTTTTCTTTTTACTCTCTCTTAGAGAATGTCAAACACTACTTTACAGTGTTTTTTATGTATTAAATACTATTGTTTTGATGATAAGCTCTGTTGCATTCTCCTTCCAAAAGTTATATGAGAAGCTCAGAGTTCATTTTACTTGGACATTGCAAACAAAGGACCTTGCATTTATATAATGTTTTTTCATAGTACAGTGTTCTTGTACATTTACTAGTCAAAACTGAAGGTGATATTCTAGGAAAAAGAAAATATGATAGTTTATCAAATTACATCAGCATCCCTTTCCTTCCTTTTATTCGCTGGGTAGTAAGCTCTTAGTTTTACATAATATATGGGAGTAACTATTTATATTGAAGGACCAGATATGCCTAAGGACAGTATCATATAGAAGTTCCTATCCATTGCAGTCTCATACATATTTTCCATCATTTTGAAGATGCAAGGAAAATAATCTATACAGGGGGTTGGGAGGTAGTTTGTTTCCCACCCTGAGATGTACAGATTTCTCTTTTCTCTGTACACTAGCTGTCTGTGATGTTTGACAGTTTTGCTAGTATTCTAGTGATGAGATTTTTTATTCTTATTATTTTTCTTATTTCAAACCAGTAAGTTCTGATTTACACTCCAAAGAATATTGTCATCTAAAAATAGAAATATTTCAGTCTGTCAGTGATCTTCACTTAAAAACACTTAGAGTGATCTCTAATTTCACTGAAGTTTTTATTTTGTACTTGAATAAATGAAGATGACTCTTGATTTGGTTTTTTTTTTAAACACAGAACACGCCTGCATCCCTTCTAAGGAACAGCTGTTTTAATAATAGTAAAGCAAAAAATCACAGTATGTTCTGAGTTGGAAGGGACCTACAAGGACCATTGAGTCCAACTCACAGCCCAGCACAGGACCATCTCCAAGAGTCACACCATGTGCCTGAGAGCATTGTCCAAATGGTTCTTGAACTCTGTCAGGCTTGGTGCTGTGACCACTTCCCTGGGGAGCCTGTTCTGCTGCCCAACCACCCTCTGGGTGAAGAATTATTTTCTAATATCCAACCTAGACCTCCCCTGACACAACTTCAGGTCATTCCCTCAGGTCCTGTCACCAGTCACCACAGAGAAGAGATCAGTGCCTGCCCCTCCTCCTCCCCTCGCAAGGAAGTTGCAACTGCAATGAGGTCTCCCCGCAGTCTCCTCTTCCTCAGGCTGAACAGACCAAGTGACCTCAGCCACCCCTCATATGGCTTCCCCTCAAGGCCCTTCACCATCCTCATGGCCCTCCTTTGTACACTCTCTAATAACTTTTTATCCTTCTTATATTGTGGTGCCCAAAACTGCACACAATATTCAAGGTGAGGACGCACCAGAGCAGAAAATTGCCTCCCTTGATCAGCCTTGGTTGGCCCTCCTGGGTGCCAGGGCACACTGCTGAATCATATTCAACTTTCCTTTGAGCAGCTGAGAAAAATCTGTAAAATGTATTTAATTAATTTAGTCACAAGTAAAAAGCAAAATATTTCTTAGAGGCTTAGACTCAAAGCTAATTAGAAAGGATTGCAACTTGCAAATATGTTTCACTTTCTTTAGGAGAATACTGACTACTCACTTAATAAGACACATACTCAACGCCTGGCAGTTTGGATTTCAGGTATGGTTTGGCAAGACTTGGTTTAATGGGTGTGGCCACAGAATGATCAGAGGAACCCATAATGTTAGCTGGTTATCTAACACAAGATAAACAGTCTCTGGGTCCCAGACAGTAGGTACCTGAACATGTGTATGCCAACAGATCGTTGCAGAATGCAGACCTCTTAAGAAGCAAAGTTATGCACTAAGTCTTCTTAATGTTTTGATGATCTTCCCCTCAAAATGCCCACAAGTACATTAGATTTAGTGTGGCCAGAAATTTTGGATCTCTTCTCTAAATCCCGTCAACTATATCCCCAATTATTTTTCCTCCATGGCATTCTCAAAGCACACCCATTGGGTAGATTACTCTTTGTGGATTGAAGAAATGCATTAAAAATGGAATATGAATTCACCCCCTGAAAATGAATGCATTCTGGATGACTTATGTAAGGTAGAGGAATGGCAGCTTCTACTTTGGCAGTGACTTGCAACAAAGGACTACTTTAACTTCAGGGTATACTGAAGGTTTATAATGTTTACTGAAGATAGGCCTTCCTTGGAATGCCATGTAAGGGAACTAAGTCATGCAAAGCAATAGGTTTAGTGACTTAAGACTCTCTTTGACAGCTCATACTGGATAATTTTTAAGACAGTGACATCATCTTAACATACTCTTTTTTTATGCCCTTATCTGAAATATTTCAACTCCTAAATTATGGGACAGGAAAAACTTGATGGAATAGACACTATGCTTAGAAAACCTGTCCTTGCACTAAAGAAGAATGAATGGAAAACTCTGTGGAACAGAATACCAAGTGATTGAACTGAAATGATTTTAATGAATCTGGAGAATTTGCTAAAAGCAAAAAACTAGCCCTGAACTTAGAGAGGATAAATGCAAAATGCTACATCCACCAAAAAATAAATCACATATATAAGTAATAAATAAAAAGGCAGAAGACTAGATAATATAGCAAGACATTTAATTTGAGTCAATACTGTTTTGTGGTTGCAAGACATTTCAAACTGAAAGGTAATTTACTATGAAAGACAGAGGGGATCTAACTCTGTTAAGAGTTAGTTACTTTACTGAAATACTGTCTGGTTTGGAGGTGAGAGGCAGACAAGCTTCAGGGATTCCACCAGAGAAGTGTGACACTAATTTCAACACTAAAACACAAGGTGTGAAGAAGGAACAGATTTTTTTCATCTTTAAAGTTTAAGTCTGCAGAGGAATATGTGATAAATCTTGCAGTATAGTGAAAAGGCTGAATAACTTTTTGCTACCAATGAAATAAGAGGAAATAATTTTGTTGGTTTTTTTGGGTGAGGGTGTGTTTTTTGTTTGGATCTAGTTTAGAGTTTTTCTTGTGTAAAAATGTTTAAGTTTGATAAGAAAACAAATTAATTCATGATGACCCAAAAGAGGTGGAAGAATGTATTTCCACAAGGATTTTTCCAGAAATTTAGCAAACATCTTTGACAGATATATTTGTTTCTTCTACATGTTCTTCTGTTAGTCATATTTTTTTCATAAGAATAATAGATTAATAAGCAATTTGTCTGTAATCTTAAAGTTGAAATTCATCCCAAGGCAATAATTTTTATTGATTAAAAATGTAGTCTGAGCTGCAGAAGGATTTAAATATGTCATTGGGCTTTGTTTAGAAAAGGACTCATTGTTCTGCCTGTATCCTTTAATAACAAATGAAGAAAGAAAAATTCACAATATATTTTTGTATACATCATGGGATTTTACTGGCAGTGGAAATCACTATATTTTGAGGGTACTCAAAGTCAAGATACTTACATGGAGTAATATATGAACTGGAGTAGATTTCAGGGAAATGACATCCTTATCAGTGTTTTGAAGCACAACAGATTTCAATGTGAGGTATTTCAATGTCATCTCTGTGCCGTTTGGATAGTCTTATCCATGTAATTATGTGCATATTGTGCAAGAATATAATCTCACTGAATATATCAAGTGGCATTTTGAGAAGCTGAGTATATCCGCACCAGAGATGGACTATCAATTTTGATTGACCATGACAGGATATACAGTGAAGTGCAGTTTGCTTGCAAACAGGATGTAGTTTGGATGTAAGCCTGGAAATTCTTTGTCCTTGAGTCCATGATCAAATACATGTCAAATAGCTCAGCAGTTCTTCAAGCAAATTTTCAGGCTGTAGCCCAAAGGAAACAACTAACTTGATGATCAATGTTATCCAATTTTTCTGATAAGTCAGTTGGATGAATGGAAAGTTCTGTGTAAAAAGACTAACAGAAACACAGGACTCATAGAAGGCTGGTGAAGAAATAATGTGTGTGGAAAGGATGATGTCATTGAGTGAGCTTTTGAATAAAATGATTAAAGAATAAAACACTAGAGGAGGAAACAACTTTAAATAAAATAATTTTTGTTTTTTCTGGTCTTGGGAGGGAACAGCAAATACAGGAGACCTCAGTATGATTCACTGGCTAAGCAAACAATCAAATGATATGTTTTTCAATTAATTATTTCACACTGCATGGAAGGATTTGTTTCAGTGTTGCTAGTTTTCTTCAGAGTCCTTGAGTACTTTAAGATTCCTGCTCATGGCTGGCCATTACTTCAGCAGTGCTTATAGTGGTATTTTGCTTAAAGATCTGTAATAGTATAGGTGGTAAAGTTCACCATTCTAAAAAAACCTGATATCTCAGGTAACTAAGCTCCTTGCACTGAAAGAAATATGAATTTACCTGCTTTCCTGATTTTGCTGCTATTCTTGCTGAGAAGAGCAAGCAACATGTGACTGTTTTATGCAGCTTCAAATAAACCCTTAGATGACAATCCATTGCACAAATATTCAATAAAGAGTGGTTTTCTGTGGTTTTGGAAGAGTGATCTCCCCTTTCTTTTTCTTTTTCAGCATTCCGAAGTCATAAATGCAGCTTTTAGGTATGCAAATATCAAACTGTCTTTCTTCAGAATCTTTATCCTGAGAATCACAAAGAAAACAAACAACGCAATGCGAAAATATAGTAACTTTCTATTATTTTTTTTCCTTAGGTCTCCTCCAACTGATTTTTACCAATGAAAACAATAAAAAGTATCACAGAATCTTTTTTACCATGTTTTTTAGTTCTTCTTTTTTTTTCTGTCCCTGAACAAAAGTCAGGGCAGCAAGAAAACTGTACCTCAAGCTCATGTTCATTATAGGGGTCTGATCCTTCAACAAAAAAAAAAAAAGGGAAGCGGGAAGAAAAATGATAGAGATATATTCAGAACAGCCTCCAACTATATCTAAACATGAATGAGAGATTTCTCTGCAATAAGAACTGTGGGTGAAAGCAAGGAATAAGTGAGGAGGAGAGAAGAAAGTTCATAGGAAGTAGCTATATACCTTCATATAAGGGTACTTGCAGTGTAAAAACTGGGGAACAGGATATGCTAAATCAAAAATAGACTTGGAAAAGGTATTATGATTTGCATCGGTATTTTCTGTTTCCTACTCATGATTTCACATTTAGTAGACAATTGTAATATTGGCACAAAAAAACTTTTGTCCTGAGGTCAGTCTACCATTGATGGATACCAACACAAAGTGTTTGAACCCAATACTAGAAAAAATCATATCAGCAGTTCCACAAACCTCTATGTTTATTCCTGTGAAACCTAGTCCCCTTATTTTGATAAATCATAATTATATATAATTTGGTTTTTTTAGTATTGTTGCATCTCTGATGAAAAATAAATGTTTTGGAACCATTTTTGCACAGATTTCTGGCACTGAAAAATCCTTTGCAATGTGAGTTCTTTACATCATTTATCAAAATATAAACTTGTAAGGTCACTGTCAAAAAACCTTCATATTTTAGGAGAAAAGGACAAATATATGTTTTTAAAATGCGTTTCACTAGCACATTGATATATTGTAACTTTTTTTAAAGTCTCCAAAAGCAATTTTACGTGTATACCTAATATTCAATGGCTCTACAAATATCACAACACTTGTACCTAGATTTATTTTGATACCAGATGTTTGGGGTGTTTTAGACACTCCATATTAGTGGACACTACGTTCAAGTTTTCTTAGCTACCACACTGGGTTTTTTTCATCTTTCTGATTGCCTTCAAACTTGCATTGTTTTGTTAAATTTATTCTTTCAATGTGGTTAGGCAAATTTGCATAAATTGTCATAAATACATGGAAAGACAGCTGACTTACCTGTGGATCTATATCACCCTCGAATATGACCTAAACATTTTTCAAAACTAGAACTTGATTCCTTTTCATGAGGTCTGAGGCTTGATTTTTGGTAGCATATATATATATAAATATATATACACATATATTTTATAAGTAGGTCATAACACGCTTGAGTCTTCTTACAGATTTTCTTTTCCATAACAATAATTCAAATTTCTGGGGTGTCCTGAGATATCACATGAAATAAATAATTGTGTCTTTATTACTTCTAGTTTCTGGGGCCATTCTGGACAACACACATTCCATTATTTAATTCCCACAGTTATAACTTTAACTGTAAATAATAAGAGTATTTCCTACGTGTCTTAACATAAATCTGTAATTGTTTCTGAAAATTTAGGCATGGAGGAACAGTAAGATAGATACATAAGTAGTTTTTTAGTAACATGCAATAAGAAAAATAGAAGTGTCAACATTGAGGTCAAGGAGCATTCATTATTCCCTTGATTCCATTGCAAAATAAAAAATTTTAAATGCTGGATTGTCCAGACAATATGGGATAAAACTTAGAAAAGAAAATAAAGAAATGCAACAGTAGCAACAAAACATCCTTATTCATTGTGTAGGTTTGGAGGAAATTGCTTGTACACTGCTTCCAGGAGCCTTTCCTGACCAAGAGTGGATAATTGCAAAGCTTTATAAGCATCAGGTAGGAAAAAAAAATACTGAAAGGCATTCAGAGTACATAGAATTGGATTGATTCCTCTGTCCCACACCTGTACTTTCATGCATCCTATGGGAATTTGCACAGTGGAGGTTCAGAGTTTTCTGGTAATCACCTGAAGTAGCAAGGGTTACACAGGACCTTCTGTGAACTCATTACCTCCTGCTGAAGGAGGTTTTACTTTACCAGGTAAAACCGATGTTTAGGACTACCTGGTGGACCCACTACACTCTCAATTTCAGGCAGTTTTAAGAAAGCTTGTATTAATAACCTTAACAGAAAAAAGCCCAGGTTTAAGATAACCCACAATAAGAAATTTAAATATCTTCGCTTTTAAGATCATGTATAGTTGATTTTTAGAGGTAGAACTCATGCTTAAAATGATTGACAAATGTTTTGATAGAAGAACAGTCTGTTGAGTGTCAAAAATTAAAATTCTGGTGACGCTGTTTGCTCAGTTCATGGATACTTACATTTATACTGTTCCTGCTGTTCTTCTAAACTTGCTTATCCATTCTAAGGCCAAAAGCTATATGCATTTACATAAAATGCACAATTATATAATTAGGTACTTAAAGAATCCAAGCAATGCTGATACCAGAAGTCAACTGCAAGCCAGAAGAAACAGTGTTTTATTCTTTTATATAATAGTGTTATCAACATTTATTTCTGTCATAACTTTAGGGTTTTTACAGGTACTCCTATTCAGTTGATAGTCTATATAGTTTACTTTCTTTCCATTTTTAAATTAAGTGGTGTTCCTATTTCTTCCTATTCGTTCCTATTTTAAATAGTTCCAATTTATCTTAGCATTTTTAAAGATGTGATTAATCTTTTTGTCTCACAACATATAAGGTAAGTTTCAATAGTAAATTAGCATATTTCATCTGCCATAATGGACTTGAACATGTACTAAGTTTGCTGTGATCAACTAAAAATGTTTTACCTTTTTACTCCACTCATATTTTTCTACAAATTAGTATACTCCTATTATTTCAAATGTTTCATATCTTTAGGAATCTGTTTTGTTTCAAACATAAACATGAGTATTTATCCAATGAAGTTTTTCCTGATATGTGAAAAAGCATTTTCTGGTTCTGCTGTTGTCAGGAGTGGGGAGATATTGTCTATTCTTCTAAAGACTGCCACAAGCATACTTGAAGCTAGCTCATATATCAATCAACATCCAAAATCTTGGGGAAAAAAATGATCCGGCAAATCCCAAACATCACTTTCTATTTACCTACCTATGTATTTCTATATCTATCAATGGATTTATCTCTATTTGCTAGTTTTTCTATGAAAGATTTTTAGTAACGTAGGCAGAATAGGTTGACAGAACACAGACTGAAATAAAGCTGAGCTTTCACGTTCTTTATATCAGGGACAAATACTGAGCTTCAAAACTGGAAAGAAGTGGGTTTTTTTGAAAGATTTGGTGGGCATTTTTTTTTTCTTCTGATTCACATGGAAGACAAAAGTGATCTGTATCTAGTGCTCTGGATATGGATACGGCACATTTTACCTGTGGCATTTTAGTCTTAGGGACACAACAGTTGTGCACCTGAAGTCCAACTAGTCAATTTAAACAATGTTGAAGCTTCTTGCTGGCATCTTTACCAAGTGCCAGTTTTATGTTCTCTTCCTTATTTTTGATCTCCCTATTAAGTCTCTAGCAGAGTTTTTCATTTGCCCACTGATAATTTGCCAGGTAATGATGTTCTTCCAAAGAACAATCTTTGTTCCCTCATAGAGGATTGTTACCTGCTCTTATGAATGTTTGCTTTGAAGTGAGGAAGCTGTGATCCGAAGTATCACTGGTATAGCTGCAGGGTGAAATGAAGCTGAAAAGTTCAAAAATGATGATTAGTTTTAGCACTTTGGTTAATAAGACTGTGTACGGAGATAAATGTACTCTGTACTCTTAAAACATCATGAAAATTATAGGCTAAAAGGAAATAAAGAAGAAAAATTGGATTGGACAACAATTATCAATAGTGCATTACTGCAACCTAAGTCTGAATGAATTGCTCTTAGGGAAAAAACCAAGCAACCAAAGGCTGACATGATGTGTCCATTTCTAACAATCGATGTAGTGACTAAACATGTGGAGCACAGAATGGTGCCCACAGCTAGAATCTTTATTTGCTTTTAAGCAGATTAAAATGTGAAGTTTCCTTAAATGTAAACAGAATAATATTTGAAAACATGGATACTCTGTTAAAATATATTTTGTAGCTGACAATTTAGTAGTGCATTATCAGCATTTGGGCATATTTGTTATTCAAGTGGGCTCTTGATTTACAAAATTGTTTTCATTTACAGATTGTTCTTGAAATAATTGAAAAGCAAATGATGGAAATGTTCCTTAATATAGGATAATACTGGCTGATAGTTTTCCTGATATAATATAGGAAGATTTAAGGATTTAAGATTTTATCTCGATATAATAGAGGAAGATTATTTTCTTGATACAAAACACGAAGATTATTATTTAGGGTGGTATAGAAAATGTTTCTATATTTTTTTCTTAATTAAAAATCCCAAAAATATTTGGAGATGGAGAAAGCATTTAAATCCTCAGAGAAATAACATCTTAAAATATACCAAAACTTTGTTTTCAGTTGCTTTTGGAAGGAGGCAAAGGTTGATTTAGAGACTACTTAAGCAGAATGGACATACAGAAGATCACAGATGGAATGGTGGTTCGGCTGTTGTGCTGTTGAAGGAGATGGTTGATATCACTGCAAGTCTGTTCTCTATTAATTTTTGTAATATCATGGGGATCTTCAATTTCACTGGAGACAGTAAAAGGCATAAATGTCCTATGTGTCTTAAAGAAGGGAAAGAAGGAGTATCTGGGAAACTACAGGCTTTGTCACTTATTAAATTGTCTTTCTCTTCACCCATCAGTTTTTTCACTTCTGTTCTTCCTATTCTGTACCCCATCCCACTGGATGAATGGCCAAGTTAATCTACAAGAACCTTGGTGGGCTGGAAGATTTATGAAGTCCAACACAAGCAAATGCTACCCTCAGCTTCCTGACGCGTGAAAATTTGAAGAAAGAGGTACATATAACATACTGAAATGTAAAGTTTGCCTTTATTAAAATTAACAGGGATAAAGTAACAGAAAGATGTGTGATCACTTAGGGTCGCAACTTTTGTAATAGGCTTTAGAATAGACTTCTGGAATATGTTGGCTCAACATGCATAAAGCTATTTGATCATATTCAAACTGTAATTTTACACCCTCTCCTTACAGATTCTTGGCTTGCTCACACTTTAAGGGCTGTGTACTATTCTATGCCTTTATCTCAGGGAAAATATGACAGAACTGGAAAAGACTAATGATCTAAGCAAGGTTCTGAAATAATGGAAGAATTTCCATGCCAGAACTGGGAGAGTAAGCTAGGACTCTGCAATGTGAAACAAGCGTGAGTTCTGGGCTGTTTATAAAAAAGGACCCTCAGGGAGAGAGAGGCTACAGAACAGTCATTCACAGGAACTAGGTGCCAGAATAATAGCACACAAAAATAAATTTAAAAAAAAAAAGTGGCTTATCACTAAACAGGTGATAGCCATACAGACCTCCTTGTCAAAGTGTGGTGAGGTTGCAAAATGCTTGCCTGGGTTCAAGCAAGATCCATGAGAAATTAACAGGCAAACAGAAAATCAAGTTTTCAAACTGAAAATCTGAACTGGAAATAATTTGAAGAAGTAATAGGAAAGAGGTATAATATATATAAAAGGAAAATGTTTATTTACAGACTATATAAAGCAGAGATTTTTAATCTTCTTTATGACTGCTGTTAGAGAGCCCTGAACTCCTCAAAGCTTTTCCTGTCGAGTGGTCTTAAACACTCTGAGAATATTTGCACCCGTTTCCATGAAGACTTGAAAGTAAACTGTTTATTTAAACCATTGCAGAAGTTAGCTTGAATGGTCTCATTCAGGGCTGAAGTAGCACTATTCTAATTTGATTTAAACTGACAGAAATTGATTGAATTCACCTTGAAGCAAGAGCTTAAGAGCTATAACTGAAAACTAAGTTTCTGTAAGAAATATACTTGTTATACCTATCTAGCTAGTAAAGTTTTTAGATATAGATATGCAACCCAAGCTCAAAGTAGACAGAGTGTTAAGAAAGATGTACTTTCAGAGGCTTGGTTAATCAGCTCTTGCCTGAATAATTGAAAGGAAAGAAAGGCAAGCACAGTGCTCCAGAGGTTAGTGTTGTTGCAGGAGGTGGGAACCTAAGAAATGACATGTAAAGTGAAGGTAAAATGAACTCCAACTAATTCTAACTCAAATTCTACTAGACAACAATAGGTCAGAAAAGGGAGTGCTCATTAAATTTCAGCAAACTTTGCTCTTAATTAGTTTAAATTAAAAAAAAAAAGATATTGTGCCTTAGTGTATGTATAAAACTAGCCATTTGAGACATAAAATGCAAGCTATAAATAACATGGAAGATAGAGATGTGATAAAGTTTTCTGGTAACTGCATTTATTCAGAACAGCCCCATCATCAGAAAGAACATATAGAAAAGCAATAAAAGCCAATTTTAAACTTAACAGAAGCAATAGAAGTGACAAATTACAGCCAGCAGGACTCTATGTTGTAACTTGCTGAAACAGATGTCTAGGAGTTTTCCAAAACACTGAGAATAGAAACATAATTTCTTACCTGAAAGTTACCATGGATTATATAAATAGCTATTTTACATTCAAGAACACAACAGCATTTGAGAAGCTCTAACTTTTTGTAGGCAAAACAGTTGAAGTCAAAATCTCTAAATTATTTCATAAATATCTAAACTGTAACACACTCAAAAATGCTACTGTGTTTTGGCACTTTTGCAAAATGAGGTTGTGAAAACCTACTCTTGACAACTGCAGGAAGAGCAGACTCAGGGAACATTGACATAGACCAAGGCTGACATTTGGTTACCAGCTAGTCACTTCTGTAGCAAGCATTGCTTGATGCCATTTATAAAACATAAGTAACACTATTCCAATAGCACCACAGTGAATTCTATCAAGCAGAAAGGTGGCCAAGTCACTATCTGAGCAAGAGACCACATGTTGCTGATGACACCCACACACGTCACTGTTTCTCCAAGTTCACTTCATAGCAAACAGACTATGTGGCAGAAGATAAGTCTGCCTTCTCCAAAGCAGACAAAGAAACTCTTACATGGAAACATCAAAAATCCTGCTATGCAAAGTAAAGAAAATATATGATGAGTAGGAATTACAAAAAAAAAAAAAAAAAAAAAAAGTTCCAGTCATTTTCAGTAAGAGTTAGATACTTAAATCTCACTGGTCTTCATTTGTCATACTCTTTAAAAGATATAAACAAAGAACTTTATAGCCTTTAATGTCTAAAATTTCACATAATGTGATGTCCATTGCAGAAGTCACCACCTATAATATAAAAATTATTTCCCCCATAGGAAAAAAGTCAAATAGTCTGTTGTTGTTATTAATCGCATTTGTATGATGGTAAAAGATAAGCTATTACTAGAGCATTGCAGCTCCATTATTCTATTACTCCTTTACATATTTGATCTAGGGTCAAGGTTTTCTTCTACTGGTTTTTGTTTTTTTAGTGTTTTTTGAAATGTTTAGTGTCTGAGACACTATACTGCTGTCATTAATAACATTAATAATCACCTTCATTGACCATCTTCTCAAAATAATCAAGGTAGTGCACTGTGAAATACACCAGGTAATTTCCATCTTCAGGATGTTCTTCCTTCTTTCAGCTACGTCTTAGGTCCTGATCCATTACTCTCAGTCTTAGTACTAACCTAATTTAAGAGCTTACTCCCTGTAAAATAATTGGAAAGAGGCTGGAATATATATAAACAATGAGACCCTTTTCAGATCTCTATTAACTCTTAGAGGTATTTATATCTATTTCTAGTAAAGACAGGAAGGGACGTAATGGTGTCTTTTTTTTTCCTAAATTGGATGCTTTGGATAATTGTCTGGGCAGAATGACCAAGTCATTCCTTTACTTTCAAGACAAGCAAAAAATTAGACATTAACTAAAAACACCCATCTCTCAGTGGATAAGTTCGCTGCATATCTATCACATCAAACAGAAGTGCAATTATTTAAATCCATGGAACAAATATTATTTAAACTCACAGAAAATTTTTTTAATACTTTTGCTGGCTCTGGTTTAATACTTGTTTGAAGTGTCTCTAAAATTCTGTTCAGAGGGGCAATATACACACATTATTTTTTTATGAATATGGGCTTTTGCTCTCCCCACCTCTAGATAATCTAATTAAAAAGTTAAAGAGACTTAATACTAAGAGCTATGGAAATTATATACTTAGTATATGTGTAATAAGTGGTAGGACTGTAGTATATGGGTCTGTGCTGAACAAGATTCTGTGCATTCTTATAGAACTTGACTTCTCATCGCCAGTAAGGACAATCATGTAGATCTGATAAGGAGAGGCAATTCTAAATATGTATCAAGCTTAATTTATAAGCATTTTCATGTATGCTTTAAATAGAAAAAATAATTGGAATGACATTTGTATAAATAAGAATGAGGATGAAGCCTTAGAAGGAAGAATTTATGGAATAAAATATAGCTGAGAGAAGTAAGGTTTCAATAGATATTCTATGATGGTTATTTCATACCATTAAAAATGAAGGTTATACAGATTCTTTTTTTTCTCAGTAAATATTAAAAGGTTAGTTCTAACTCTACATTAAAATGAAAACTTTCCTATCTTCAGAAGACCACCCTAATCCATGCCTCCGCTTTCTTTGACCAAAACTCCCATGTTCAAACAGCCAGTAATTTTAGAGTTAAGTCTCATCTGGAACGTGAAGAAGTCAAAATTTGAATCCTTATTTTTGTGTATAAACTCTCTGGTTCGACTCACTTCACCTTGTATATATATGTTTTTGTTCAGAGGAAGTAAGATTATAACCATCGGTGTTACCACAGTTTGTTTCTGCTATTCAAATGTTTTAACACTTTAAACAAACAACAATTTTAAAAAGAAGGAAAATACGCATGATGAAGATCTCTTCAATTTATGAACTATGTACTTCTAACTCATCTAGTTTGCAGGAATTCTCAGTCTGACAAAATGCTTTATATTTGTGCATGTAAATGTATATATACATACTAATGTACTATGCAGATATACACATGTGCCTACACACATGTGCAGCCACACAAGCATATAAATATACACCTACTTAAATGGTCTTGTGACCTTTCTGGAGTTCTACACTGGCACAGAGGCATTAGGCAGCTACTTAATGTTAGCTTATTTTATGCCCTAAGCTTTAGTGAAAAAGGTGGAACAAAAAGCAGACTGTTCTAGCTTTCAGTCATGAGTTTTAATTGGCATTAATTAAATTGGCTTCCAAAGGGCACATTATGTAGGGAACCTCCCAATTTAAATAATTATCCCATGTTTGTCAAACACATTAGTTCTGGTAGAAAGCCAAATTCAAAAAGAGGAGATACAGACCAGGTAAGTGTTACTCTTAAGTGCCTCCTAATTGTTTTGCAGTAATTAATGGGAGCTTTTATTATGCAAATGTTAATAGTAGTGCGGCTTTCTTCACTAAGAAGCAGTACCAACATGCTTCCAGAATGAGCGTGACTTTTACGCTAACAAGTCTCCTAATGAAAACATGAAAAATATGTAGAAGTGTCCAGAAATGGTCTGGAGTCAATAAGTCTTCCTCTTCCTATACAACTTCAAAGTAAATGACTTTTTATTTAGTAAAGCCAGAAAGTAATTTTCATTAAGTCTTGTTTTGTTTATCACAGAAACACTAAACTTTTGTGTATCTTTTTGTTTCACTACTTAGTAAAACATTGTGTGGAAACTGTAAAATATTGAGGCTTGGTGTATTCTACTTGACAGAATTACATTTCCGTAATAATGGAACTCTCTTCTTTTCCAGCTTGAGGCTTAGAAAATAAAAAAGCCTCTTGCATTCTCTTTTATTTCTGAAATTTAACTTCATACTCAAAAAGTATAGAGAATACAAAATATATCCAACTGGATTTTGTTACCAGGAACATTACTTCTACCATGGTGTGAAATATTTCAAAATCTTCGTTTAAACTTAGCTTGCCAATGCACTGAAAAGACATGTCTTCAATTATTTCTTTCCCAGCTATTATTTCAGGATTCCTACACAAAAAAGTTCTTTTTAGGATCAAGAAGTTAAAACTGGAATTGTTAGATGCATGGAGATCTTTTTCACCTGTAGACAACCAGTGAAAAAATTTGGTCAGTGCTTTCTGAGTGTTGAGATTTGGTAAGGTGTGGTGCATCTATTAGCCTAGGCATGTTCTATTTCAGCAATCTGGGGAATGCAATTCTTTTGGGCAACTAGAAGAAAACAGCTTTGTTTTGTTTTGTTTCTTTAAATTAATGGTGTGTTCTAGTGTTTCAGTAGTGGTAAGACTTTTAAAAAATGGTAGAATCCTCCATTGCTGAAAGAGATTAAACCATTACCACTTATCAAAACAAGGCTGTGTCTCAGCAAAGAGATTAGCACAAAGAAGAGAATATAATATTCTTAGAAAATCTCTACTAAGTTTCAAGAGAACAGTGGTTATTCAAATGCAATAATTTTTGAGCATAATTTGAATGAGTGATACCTAAGTTAAGATAGTATAAGTGCTCAGTGATTTTCTGTATTCAGTACAAGAGAGGAAAATGTGGCAGCCTAATGACTTGTCAGCATCTAGAGGGACTCACTTTCATGAGTACAATAAAGGATATTGAAAATTCAAGAATTTAAATCATGCTTAAATCAACACAGGATGATTATGCTATTTTTCCTTTATAGCAAAAGTCCTCATATAATTTAGCAGACGTTTTAATTTGTTTAACTGGTATTTACAATTTTGTTTTTTTTTTCCTTTATATCCTCTCTCCAATAAATCTTGGTTTAAAACAGTAGGGATGGGTAATTTCACTGAGAAAAATTGCTGTGTAATACTGCACAAGTGCAGGAAGATTGCCAAAACATGTATTTCTCTACAACTGTATTATCCTACTTTGGAACTGTCTAGATTTCAATGCAAAGAACCTGGGCTGTAACCCTTCTCTTCCAATTCTTTAGCTCTTCCCATGGAGACACTTTTCTCCAGGCGTACACTTTTGCAAAGAGGCCCTGTGCGAGCCACATATGTACACACAGCGCAAAAACACAGCAGTTCTGTATGTGTCTGATACGTGTAGTAGATAGGTGCAGTGCCAGGTTAAGCATTAATGCACTTATCAGTTCTGAGACTCTTGTATGATTTCTGCTGGCCAGTAAGTGGTCATTCATACAAGGAGTGTCACCTCCTGTAATCCTGGAAGTGCTCTGACCTTTGATCTTGCTGATTTGTTGTGTTTGAGTTGCCTGCTTTTTCCTTAAGGGGATATATTTTCCACATCTGTGTTTTTCCCTTGTGGTTCCCTGAGCTGCCAACTACTGTCATTGCAACAATTTCTCTTCTGCCTGTGTTATTACTTATTTCATGTGGCTCCCATTCATGTACTCCCAAAGCTTAGCAACAACCTTCTCGGTAAGACTGAGCCAAGGTCACCCAGCTATGCTGCACCAAAGTAGTTCTGGGGTCAGAGAACTTGACTCAGGGGATGTGGGTTATACTCCATCTATAGTGTCAGTTATCTGACTACTTATATTATAACAACAGTCCATGTAACTTAGAAATCAGCCATCTTAAATTGAAAGTCTGTAAATATTTCATTCTGTAGTCTTTATCAGATATGACAAAGAATTATATTTATAAGATATAGTCCTGAATTATTATTCTGCCTCTGAGAAAGCGAAACCCTTATGATGTCTGGAATATGTAAGCATATATATATATACTTTTTTTTTTTTAACAAATCTTTCTGATTTTGGAGGACTGATTCAGATACTTTCCTGACACCCACAGGAACAGAAAATTATATGCTAGTAGCACAGCTTAAATGTAAGCACGTTTTATGATTTTGGGAGTTAGTGTTACAGGACAGTACAATTGCTGTATTTCCTGAGCATTTTGAACTTTATTGAGGGGGATGGGAAGGCACAAGGAGCATGTTGCAGTTTGAAAAAATACTTGCTTTTCCTAATGTTGATTGCTACACCTGATGGTCCAGATACTGTCTCTCTCATAAGAGGGGAGAAATTCCTAATGAAGACTGTGGAAGAAAGCAACTGTTTCATATCCTTGAGGTCAGTGTATAGATGTAAAAAGCAGGTGCCTAGGAGAAAATAAAGAAAGAACAGGAGACAAGTCAGCTGATTTTGGAATATGGAACACAGAGGGATGCTGGAGTGTGAAAAGTAAAATGGAGGCAGAAATAATCTTTGAACAGAGTGAGAACAGCAGCACTAAAGCAAGAGTTCATTCAATAATAACATTCTACTTTCCAGAACAAGAAATGCTCTAAGTATTTGTATCACTAAAAAACATTGGACCTAAACCACTGTCTTCAGAAGCTTTTTCTCTGTGGTTAAAAGACAGTTCTATGAAATAATTCTTCAGTGGGATTTAGCATGTGTCAGGCTGTGATTACATATGCTTGTTTGTTTTCAGTGAGCACTAAACTTTCAGCCAAAGTTTTTGTTTTAATCTGAAAATAAATGAGAGTCTCTGTGACATTGGTGTGAGTCTGGCACTTGTACCCATTCTGTCATAACAGACTGCACAGATTTCCATTTCAGCCCTTGGCAAAAGAATATGTGTGCCCAATTCTCACTGATCTGAATGCATGTCAGGCATTTAGGGATGTTTCATGGGCTCAGAAAGTTGAAAAATGAGCATGGCATATTTATTTTTTGCCTTTTTGAGTAGTCTTTTCCTTTTGTTTCTGTGATGAACTTAGTAATGAGAACTCTGGGTTGGTACTTATTAACTTCTAGTTATATAATGTAAAACTAGCCTGCAACGTAGAAATGTCTTTATGAAGGAGGAAGAAGATCTGCAGTATTGGGAAGGATGCACATCCTTTATTGTTCAAAGAGCACTTTTCAAGTAGAAATTTGATTTTTCTGTCTTGGCATGGTGTAGAAATATATGAACAGGATTTGTCTTGGAAGAAAATTGGATTGTGCTGCAGAGATGTATTGCACTGGTAGCAAGTGGGCAGTCAGTCATACTACAGCCAGTTTAAAACACATGAAGCCCAGCAACAACTAAACAAAATCCTAAAATGTGTAGAGTGTTTGTCTCAGCACAGCCACTGTCACTGGTCTGCACAACTAAATGTCTATAGTCTCACAATTCCATCACATATCAATGAATTAAGTCTCAGTCAAAACACACTTTACTTCAATTCAGCCCAAACCTCTAAAACACCTTGGGTAGCTGAAGCTGTTATCTAGAGTAAGAAAACAGCAGGAATTAAATCCTGTATCTGTCTTTTGTGTTTGTCTTCAAGAAAACTGACTTAACCTCCTTTTGTCACAGATGATGAGCTGAACTACACTGACTGAGTTGCAAGAAGCAACATTAATAATAATGTAGTGCCTGGCAGGGTCATGAGCCTGGTCTTAACCCCAAAAGAGCAAACAATGAACTCAACACTAGCAGTTCTTCACTGTAAACATTCATCAGATATTCTGATGCTGTTAATCCAGGTGTGTTCTCATCAGACCTCTCCATAAAATTTGAGCTCTAATTTAGAGTTTTCTGTTCATTTGTCAGACACCTAAGTTCACATCTTCATAAAGACTTTAAAAATTAATTTTGTTAACAATACTCACACTGTACTTTCTGACTGCTGTAATCATTCAATAACGACTTTCTGAGCATCTAATGAAAAGATTAGGACACCTTCTCTTCTATCTCTAGTAAGTCACAGATTGCACTCTAATTTTATTTAGTACCATAGATTTCAATAAATCATTTGGAGTAAAAGGTCTTGTAAAAGTAATAAAATAAAAATCCTATGCCGATATTGCTTTTATAATGAAATCATACACAAAGAAAAGCAGTACATGTCATTAGAGTGCTTTTAAATTTTTTTCTTAATGAAAAGAAGAATGTTATGATCTGTGCATTCGGGAATAGTTTTCATTATTCACTTAAGAGGACAGCATTAGGTTTATGAATGTCTCCAGAAAGAATGACAATAACCTTTCTAGGTTTACTCTTCCCAGATTCTTCTCAGCTTAAGTAATACAATTCTGTTATGACCAAAAAAAACCCAAACAAAATCCAAATAAACCACCCAACACAAAGAACACATGAAACATTTCACAAAAGTGCAGAGCAAATTAAAAAGAAGAGAAAGTAAGGGATGGCTTTTTTTTCCCTATGGAACAGAAATAGCTCCAGTGTCTAAAATTTAGGGTGAAAAGTACTATCCTTTTTATTGTAATTGTATCAATCTATTTTTTTCAGTTTGTGGGATCTTGTAAAAGGGCAAAATCAAATTAATATATGATAAGAACTACATGTATAAAACAGAAATTTACAACCACATGATACCTTTTGAAACCTTTGTCCACAAGAATTAGTATCAGAATGGTTTTATGTGTGGCTTTGGATCTGTGTTTCAGCTCTGTGACTTCAGCTTGTGACTTCTGATTCATGAATGAATATATTTATTAATCCAATTATAGATCATGGAGAGCTGCAGCTCAGCAACTGCAAAAAAAATTATTTTCTCCCTGCAGATATGTAGGTATGAGATAAATACAAAATGTGCATACAGATCTATAGTGGATTACACAGAATTATTGCTCTGTAACAGAAGCATGATAGCAATAGATTTTTCATGTTCTGAATATTACAAGTTTCCTTGTCCCCTCAATTTTTTTTCTGTTGTTCAAGTCCCACTAGAATCTGCTTATACTTTGCCCAAAGCTTCCCCCCGTCCATGAGTACCTGTTGTTTACTCCTTCTTTATCTGTCTATGGAACATGTAGTAGGAAAATGCTTTTATGTTGAATTACACAAAATGCAGTAATCGACATGTAAAAAGATCATTTGTTTAATGGAGGAAGTTTTTATCTTGGTAATTTCAATCCTTTGCAATAAGTAGTCATTCCTTTTAAAAGAGCCATTTCTTGACACCACTGAACAATGCCTATGACTATAACAGTCTCTGACCATGGAAACCAGTCAAGTACTCTAAAAAAGGTAACTACAGTCCTATAAAAGGCCCATTCCTTTGACAGGTCAAATACATCACCTTGAAAGTCTGATTTGAAATAAATAAATAACCAAACCTTATTAAGTTAACAATTAAAATTTTTAAAAGCTGTTTCTTAGCCTTACAAAATCCAAAGAGGGTTAGAATCCCAATGATACATGAATTCCCTGGGTTTTTTTCAAAATTTTTGGTTCCGATGTTAAGATCCTTTTTCCCTAGAATACCAATTCATAAATGACCCTTTCAGTATTATCAGACTCACATCCTTTTGGTTTGTTGCAGTTAGATATTCTTTGATCATGAAGGCTCTTATTGCATTATTAAACAAAGTACTGGAGCCCTGAGGTGGGGACATGGGAAATTCAACTGAAAGCAGTTTCCATAACCTCTTACTTGATTATGTTATTTCTGAACAATTTGTTAAATCCTATTAAATGGAAACATTTGGGCATCACATACTTGTAGGCTGTCTGACTTGGCTAATTGTGTCTTCAGGCCTCAAAGGCTTAGCTCAGTGCAAGTATGGTGCACCTCTGATGAACAACTCGAAAGCAAAAGTGTAGAAAAAGAAATTCTGACTCTCTCCCTGCCATGTCCTTTGCTCCCAGACCTCTTACTGTGTATGAGTCAGCGACAAGTTGTTTCTCAAAGGCTTTCTGTGTCCAAGAGGTCTCAGCCAGCATTTTGGGATTAATGTACCTGTCAATTTGATACCCACGGTCATCTTATCGAAACCAGTCATGCACGCATAAACCAAATGCAGAATGATGGCAATATTTTGAATTCACAACAAGAAGCCATAGGCTATTGTTACAGTTAAAGAAAATTAATGGTAAATTATTTCCTTACTATTTGACTTCAATATTAATTAGAGAAATACAGACATCAAAGTTCACAGAATGTGTAGGTATGTGTGTGTATTAGATATTGGATAGTGCTGTATCTGTTAGAACAAAAAAAAAAGCAGCATAGTCAATACATACAACTTCAAAAAATGTTGGTATCTCTATGAGACAGCTATATATTTTCATGTAGCTAAAAAAAAATCTCATCATTTTAGTTGGTTTTGCAACAGACACTTTGGCACTGACAAACATGCAGGCTTAGAAGGGAATTGAAAACACCCAGGCTGAGGTGTCAGAAAATAATTGCTTCATAAAACTAAAGTTTATTTCTCAGAGGTCCCAGCTTTTCTTAAAAACAGACCTATCCTTGCTTGCTAGAAGCAAGACTTCATCTTTTAAGTTTTGCTTTATGTACAAATAGAGGTGTTCTGCAGATTATGCCTTTCACCTATGAGAGAGTAAAAATAATGTGGGGAAAAAAATAAAGGCGATGTATTTAGTCCTAAAGAATTCATAGGCAAGACCACTTAAGATCTTTACATCGAGTTAATGTGAGAAGCTGACTTGATATTATATATATATAGCTTTATGGTTTGTATTACAATAATCAATGATTTTGACAAAAGCCATGAGGAAAATAAATAAGAGTAAGTGCACTAGATGCTATATTATTCAAGATATTTAAGAAACACTGTGAACATTTAAGGTCAGTTACCAGCGTATGTAAATGTGTCCTGGAGTGATGATTCTCCAACTATATGTTTTGGTACCTTGTTTTGGTTTGTTTGTTTTTGTTTGGGGGGTTTTATTTTTTTTAATGTATTTTATTTTATTCTATATTATGTAATGTTATTTATTTAATTGTTGTTAATTCTATGTATAGAATGTAAGTTTTAACTCTTCATAGAAAGAGATTATTATTTGAGCTAGATGGCATATGGTAGGAATGTGCATATTCCATTTTTCCAGGGAATGAATCAGCTTAACCTCTAGTGAACCATTTCAAATTGTCCTCCTACAACTCTAAATCTAATTTCTGAAGTTTAATGTGCACTGCCTGAAGTTCTAGTCCACTTTCACAGTTTTTTTTACAGGAATGGCAGTTTTAAACTTTGCATGTATCAAAGATAATAATTGTCATATCAGAATATTATTTTTGCCAGTTAGGTTTTGAGTACTTTCACTAATGAAAAAGGCACCTAAAATTGACTGCAGACAAGTGTGATTTGAAAGTGAATTAATGATATTGTCTAAACATTTTGATTACAGTCTTTAAATGAATATTGTACATGAACCTGAATATTCCTAAATCAGCAAACTTGAAATTAGCAGTTATTTTAAAAATGTTTCTTCCATAATTTAAGTTAGGCTTTCAAAATCCTTAATAACCAATTTCTCTGAAATTAACAGGTGTAACATTGCACAAAACCCCCCTGAACTGTACATAAACAAAACCAAAATTAAGTAAAGCATAACAGAACCATTAGCTAAATGGTTCTCTAGAAAAGGGGGTCTAACTCAGCGGTAGGAAGAGGGACACTGGCAACAAAACAAGTTAAAACTCCACAAACTAATTTTTATCCTATATTTTGAAGCAGAAGCAGATACAGCAAGAATCTTTGCTTCAGGTTTATTGGTCAGAGGAGTGATCCTATTTTTTCTCAAACAATACATTGAAATTCTGATGACAGTAAATAATTGAATCACACAATAAATCTGTGGGAGATTAATTTAAAAGTAGCAAAGGATAAACCTGGCTGTTTTGAGGCAAAAATATTATTTTATTTATATCTAGGAGTGTGCAGCAGGTAACTATCTCTAATTAACACCTCATATCAAACATGGACAAGATGGCACACATGCAACCGTTTGGGACTGATGTTAGATTCTCAGAAAAAGCTTTCTATCCTGGCAAGTAATTATAGAGGTGAAGAGAGTGGGAAAAACACTTATACTGAAATTAGCCACACCAGTGAAGCCTTTGCAATTGAATCAGCAATCGAGAAAAAAAAACGTAGATGGACTAGAAAAATGAACACATTTGTTTTCTAGTCATAAAGCAGATAATCAGAGTACTAGATGATCTGCAGAGTATTTAACTGCTGTTGTGGTGAGCATCTATCACACATTAGTGCTGTTACGGATGTTGCTTAAGGTTTCATTTTAGTCAAATCACATAGCTCTACTTGTATGAGTTGTACTGAAATAGATGACATTACTCACCTGACTAAGCTTAGCAATATTTTACCCATTAGCTCTTAATTTGTGGGTTAAATTTCTTTTCATAAATAGTTTATAGGCATCATGTTGCTTCTTGCACATTTGTTTCCTTTTTCAGCAATCATCTTCGAATGTTGGTTTATACTGAAAGCAAGTGGCCATTATAATTATTATTTGTCTTCATGAAAAAATTACTAAGTTGCACTAATTCTGGTTTCCATGGTCAGAGGTTGTCAACAAATTATGAACATGAGAACAACTGACCTTGGGGAAAAATGATGGCTGTAAAGTATATGAAAAATTATGTGTATTTTGAAAATAATTTTGATCCATTTATGATTATAATTTCTGTATGTAGTGTGAAAGAGTTGATTTTCATATTAGATTTTTTTTTCTTATATGCATCTTTTCTTTAATAATCAAATTTCATTGCTAGCATTGTGAGTCAAGGTCCAGTAACTGATTTTTTCTCCTATGTCTCTGTGGTTTGGTTATTTTCCCCCTCTAGACTATATTTTCTCCTAAAATAAAATATAGCATAACTGACTGTGCACTAGTATAAATAAAATAATGATTTTTGTGTCTTCATTGCATACACAGACACATTCTACATAATCCTCTTTAGTATGTTTTCTCATTAAGTTGCAGATGACACCAAGTTGAGCCAGAGTGTTGATTTGCTGGACAGTAGGAGTGCTCCACAGAAGGATCTGGACAGGCTGGATGGATGGGCTGAGGACAACTGTATGAGCTTTAATAAGGTGAAGTGCTGGTCCTGCACTTGGATTACAACAATTCCATGCAGTGCTACAGGCTGGGGAAGGGTGGCTTGAGGGTTGTTCAACGGAAAAGGACTTGGGAATGCTGGTCAACAACCAGTTGGACATGAGCCAGTGTGTGCCCAGGTGGCCCAGAAGGCCAGTGGCATCTTAGTCTGTATCAAGAATAGCATGGCGAGCAGGACCATGGCAGTGATTATCCCTCTGTACTGGGAACTGGTGAGGCTCAAGTATTTTGTCCAGTTTTGAGTCCGTCACTTCAAAAAGGAAATTGAGGTGCTAGAGCATGTCCAGAGAAGGGTAAGAAAGCTGGTGAAGGATGTTAATAGTGTCACAGAATCAAAGAATATCGTGATTTGGAAGGGACCCACATGGATCAAGTCCAGCTCCTAGCCCTGCACAGGACAGCCCCAACAATCCCACCAGGTGCCTGGGAGTGTTGTCCAAACGCTTGAACTCTGTCAAGCTTGGTGCTGTGACCACTTCCCTGGGAAACTCTTTCCAATACCCAACCACCCTATGTGTGAAGAACCTTTTCCTAATATCCCAACTTAACTTCCCCCAACTGAGCTTCATGCTGTTCCCTTGAGTTCTGTCATTGCTCACCAGAGAGAAGAGATTGGTGCTTGTCCCTTTTCTTCCTTGTTACAGGGCAGATACTGCAACACGCTGTATCAGACAACAAGGCCCGTGAAAAAGAAATATATATGGACCGATTCTTGATAGATGTTTCAGAGAGATGTTTATTTCTCCAGCCGCATGGCCGGGGCTCTGCCGAGGAACTGAGGCAATCATGGGACCCGAGGGTCCTTGCCCGCGCAGGGGAACACAAAACAACCAATGGGGAACGAGGCTGACCAGGGGCTCAGGAAACCCCGTGTCTCTCCCCCGGGGCCCCTCTCCCAGGACTACATGGCAGGGGGGAGGGCCCCAACATTTCACCTGTTTATTTTTAATAAAAAGAGATTTTAAACGTAACATTGGAAACAACTGGATAAACATAACAAGAACAGTTTCAAAACAAAATAAGCCACCTTCCTGAGTCTTTAAATGTCCAAACATATTCTGTGGAACATCTTAAGGCTGACAGAAGGGAGACAGGACTCTCTGGGCAGGTTTTGTGGGGATACTGAGGCAGGAGAGGGTTTCTTCCATTTGTACTTGTTGGAACTCTAAACAACAAAAGTTAATTTCTTCCCTCCCCCTCTTCATCCCCACTCAGCATTGGAAAGGGATTTTCGGGGAAACAATTGGCAAAGGCATGGTTTTGTGAGGGAAACCATGGGTGAAAAAATGGATTGGGAATACACTGGGGGTAATAGGATATAGGATAAAAGGGAAAGGTGGGATTAGGAAAGGGAGACTGTAGGGGGGCTTATATTGTCTAACATGACTACGATTTTTAGCATATATACTGCCTTTCACAAAAACACCATCAGGCCCAGTGACCTCTGCTGCTTGTAACCCTTTTCTACCTTGCACAATTTTGAATTCCACCACCTCTCCATCTCCCAAGCTTGGGATGCATTTTTCAGGGTTATTCTTTTTAATAGCTGTTCTATGAACGAATATGTCTTGCTGGTTGTCCCATCTTGTTATAAAACCATAATTTTGTTTAACATTATACCATTTTACTATTCCTAAAAATTTAGCTACGATGATTTTTTTTTTTCCAAGTGGCTGCTGTTTTCTGTCTCACTGCATTTTTGCTTTCTCTTTTGCTTTTGCTTGCTCCCGTGTTGGAATTGCCAGGGTTGTCAGTGCTGCTGGGGCCACCGGGGCTGCTCGTGCCTGCGCGCTCTTCCCGGGGTCGCATTCGGGGCCGTGCGGCAGGCCACGCTGCTCAGCTCCCTGTGCGCCATCTCCTCTGCTCTCAGCTTCGCTGCCGCTGCCGGGCGCTGCACCCACGCCTCGGCTGGGCCCCTGAGCAGCAACCCCCTCCGTGCCCTGCTCCAGCGTGTGTTTCGGCTGGGCGTGGCTCCACCCTGCCATCACCGCCACCGGCCGCCACCCGTGCGCCGCCCCTCTCGGTCAGGCATTCACGGGACTCACTCCACCACGTGCTGCGCGGGGCCGGGCAGGCACTGCCGGGTCGCCCCACTCCTGCCGTGCCTCGATCCGCTGCCGACACTGCGGCTCGCTTGGCTCCGCCCGCGCGCGGGAACTGCCTCGCTGCTGCTCACAGAGCGCTCGGTCCACGTGGTCTGGGTCACACGGACTCTGAGGCACGCTTCGATTTGCCAGGACACAGCTGACATTGCTCAACAGTCTCAGTAATTAAATAATATTCACGAAAATATTCTTCCATCAGCATATATTTTGACTCCAGTATTAACTGTGTCCAAACGGTATTCCAAAAGTCTTTGGTAAGAATTAAATCCCAAGAAACATAGAAAAAGTTCTTAAACAACCATGAAAGGAAATGTTTCAGTTCCTTCTGAGCTTGAATTAAGCTAAAATTTACAAATCGTTGTTCAAGAATCTTTTCAAGTTTAAGATAAATGTCCATATGCGGCTCTGAGAGCCAAGAGTCTTTCCACAGTTCCTCCATAGTTTAGATATGGAATAGCAAAGCAAAACCAAGAAGAGGAATCCTGATTAGTCGCTGTAGGGATTGGGGATCGTTCTGCCCGCATTATCCACCATTTGCTTCCTTGTTACAGTGCAGATACTGCAACACGCTGTATCAGACAACGAGGCCCGTGAAAAAGAAATATATATGGACCGATTCTTGATAGATGTTTCAGAGAGATGTTTATTTCTCCAGTCGCATGGCTGGGGCTCTGCCGAGGAACTGAGGCAGTCACGAGACCCGAGGGTCCCTGCCCGCGCAGGGGAACACAAAACAACCAATGGGGAACGAGGCTGACCAGGAGCTAGGGAAACCCCGTGTCTCTCCCCCGGGGCCCCTCTCCCAGGACCTCATGGAAGGGGGGAGGGCTCCAGCACTTCCTCTCATAAGGAAGTTGGATATCCCCAGCTCTCCACCATCCCTTCTACAACTTAATCACTGTGCCTTTTTCATGTGCTCCTCAAAACTTCTCACCTTTCTTACATGTCCTGTGAGGAGTGGCTGAGGGAGTGGGTCTGTTTAGCCTGGGGAAGATGAGGCTCAGAGAAGACCTTATTGCTCCCTTCAACTGCCTGAAAGGAAGCTGTAAAAAGGTGGGACTTCCATGTCTCTTCTGCCATGCCTCATGTGAAAGGATGAGAGAAAATGGTCTTAAATTGCACCAGCGAGGTTCAGATTAAATATTATTTAAAAAAAATTTCACTGAAAGAGTGGATAAGCATTGGAATAAGTTGCTCAGGGAGGTGGTGGAGTCACACTCTGGAAAAATTCAAGAAGTGTCTGGATGTGGCACTTGGGGATATGGTTTAGGAGTGATTATGGTGGTGCTGGGTTGACGGTTGGACTAGATGAACTTGAAGATCTATTCCAACCTTGATGGGTCTCCGATTATGTGCTTATGTCCTGCAGAATAACAGAATAATGACTTTATCTGAGTTGTACAGTAACCTGTTGCACCAAAAATATCTTATCTTCCTTTTAAATAGGTATTACATAAATATTTCCAAAACTTCCATAAAGGATACTGTGCACGTACGCAAGAATCATAGTCTTTTACTTCAAACTCTTAGTTCCTTTATTGAGAAGTTGTCTAAATCAGGGTACTAGTCTTATTCACTTAAGTGGTACTGCAGTGCAAGAGCATATGCAGGATGTGTGTCCCGGTTGCATTCTCTTCTGCAGTTACTGAGATAACAGCACACCAAATGACTAAAAATTTTTTTTTCATGAAGAAAGAAGATACTCCAGGAACAGATACACAGAATGTTGAATTTTCTATCTGATTGTGAAGCCTGTGAAGTTTTGAACACCTAATAACAGACCCTATAACTAAGTGCTGATGTATTTGATCAATTTTTTTTTCAGGTTGCTAAATATGAGCTAGACTGCTTTCCAAAGGCTTTTACATAATTTGCTTTTAACTCCTGCAATGATTCTTCCTTTCACTTTTTTTTTGTCCCACCGTTTACTTTCATTTACCAGGCATTTTAGTAGCTTGGCTCATTTTAGTTTATGTGATGGCACTTGTTTATCCATAATAACTCATATTATTAATTTTGCATAGAAAATGTACCATTATGAGAAAAATCTGCCAAAACACAGGAGCTGTAATCAAATACTTCAAAAATGAGTTATGTCTCTGAATACCATAAGAAAGGATCCATTTTTCAGCACCCAAGCCACCTTAGAATTCATAATCCATTCTGTTTTCTCATGTACTGTGGATACCAAATGATTAGCTAACAGACATCTTTTACATATCAAATGCAAGTTCTGACTGGTAAGATATTTTAACCACATTATTAAAACAACATCCCTCCCGAAAAATAAAAAAAAACAAACAAAAAAAATCTCAACCCCCCCACCCATCTAAAAAACTCCAAAAAACCTACCAGGATTCATTTTCTTATGTTGGCAGACTATATGAAATTCATATTTTTCATAGTTAACTTGGCAGTTGCTTATTCCTTTATGAATAAATTCTGTTGCTTTTGCTCAGAAAACACATATGACATACATATTATAATTTTTTCAATAGGCAATATTCTGTGTTTGTGGGACTAACTTTTCCCAGAACATGCAGTGCCTTACTGGATCTCTCCCTTGCTTTGTTCCAGATTTGGTGAATCTAATATATTGAATTATAGCCATTTGCTTATCACTGAAGGAGGGAAACATGCAGAACTGGTAATAGTATACATTCTATTGAACATACCTTTTCAATGGAGACCTTTATTTTCAATTCTGCTTGATTTTAAGCACCCTGTTTTTCTTCATTTTGTTAATATAACATCAGAATGAGTCCTTGCTGCTTCTTAGGGTAACCCATCTTATATATATATCCATATGAGTCTTTGTGTGTAAATACATGCAAAGCAGAGGTCTAGATTTTTGTAAAGTACCTGGAGTTCCACCCACCCAAAGAGGAAAAAGCTGTACCTGAATTCAAGGTAGAGGGAGAAAAAGTGCAGTCTGACTGCTGAAGAAAAAATGTCGAGGCAGCCTTGCTGCAAGGCATTTAGAATCATAGGACCCTAGAACAGTTTGGGTTGAAAGAGATCTTAAAGATAATCTAGTTCCACCCCCTCTCCCCTAGGCAAGAATACCTTCCATTAGATCAGGTTGCTCAAAGCCAAACTGGCACTGAACACTTCCACGGATGGAGCACACACAGCTTGTCTGGGCAACCTCTTACAGTGCCTCGCCACCCTCACCATAAAGAATTTCTGCCCAATATCTAATCTAAACCTTATCTCTTTCATTTTAAACCCATTCTCCCTTGTCCCATCACTACATGCCCTTGTAAATAGTCCCTCTCTTGCTTTCTTGTAGGCCCTCTTCAAGCATTGGAAGGCTGCTCTAAGGTCTTCCTTCAGCCTTGTCTCCTTCAGATTGAACAACCCCAACTCTCTCAGGCTGTCTCCATAGAAGAGGTGATCCAGCCCACTGAGTATCTTTTTGACCCTCCTCCTTTGGAGGATTTATTGGCCTTTTCATGCTGGGGGCCCCACAGCTGTACACACTTCTTCATCTCATGAAAGCAGAGTAGAGGAGGAGATTCAACTCCCTTGGCCAGCCGGTACCAGTAGCTTCAAAATTAATGGTTTAGAACATAGAAGGGTATTCAGAAGAACTTATTTTAAAATGAAAAGACCTGACTATACCACTCGTAAAAGAATTACAGAATCCCTTCTGAGTTAGAAGGGACCCACAAGGATCATCGAGTCCAGCTCCTGGACATGCACAGGACCATCCTCAGTGCCTCTGAGTTTCTGCTGATACAAATCTTCATTGGAAAATATTTTCATGAAATCATGAAACAATACTAAACACTGTTTTAGTAAAGAGCACCAGTAAAAAAACCCATCCTATTTAGCTAATGTCAGATTAAGCTTCACTAATACTCACAAAAAGGAATTTTTTGTCAGAGCTAGAGCTGTACATAGTTCGACCTTCATACTGGGCTTTTTGTTTAAATTTAACTGTTATTTAAAAAAAGATCCTGGATTACACCTGTGTTTCTTTAGGTATGATTTGTGGTTTTGTCTTTAACTTAAGCCCACCCTCCATTTAACCAGCACTCCAGTCCTGTCATCAATAAAACTTTGAGTTTTGGGGGAAATCCATGACCAGAAATGTCACAGATTAAACTGTTGGCAGCTCTGACAAGGCAACATTGCTAATGTTGCCATGGCAGAAATTCCACATAATTTAGTACTAAAGACCTTTGTTGTTTTGGTGTTTCTTGCTTTTATGTATTGCCTGAGTCCTGTGTACACAGAGATAACATTCATATGTATCACATTGCAACTCTTGGTTTACTTTGGATTTATAAATGATTCACAACAAATTCAATCACACTGTATGTCTTTGAAGGTACGGTACTCTATGAATAACCAAGTCCCTAGGGTAGATGGAAAATTATTGCACATACATTTGAAATAACTTTCAGTATTATACAAGTGAGGATGATGATGGAGTTGTATGTTCTAGAGTATAGGAATATGATAATGGCATATAGTCATTTGAATAAATGATAAATATGCTTCCACCATCTTAACAAATGAAGCAATTTAAAATGTGAGTTGAACAACAATAAGGGCTCAGGAGGGATAAGACAAAGCAGAAAATAAAACCAGAGCTAAGACAGCAACAAAAGACAGAAAACAATGAGCTCCAAAGGAAAAAGATGGAAAAAACCCTATGTGTCATATCCCAGTGTGGCCTTGTTTCACAATTATGCATACTGAACAGTGTTTATGGGTATTTAGAGCACTGAAGAGCTGTCCACAGCTCTGTCATGAGGAGTCAGAAGATGTTGTATGTCGTGGAAGTTACTGGCACCCAGACACTTCTCTGCAAAATATGACTGACTAGTCACATATCAAGTTCTTTGCAAGGATGTATAAGATTCTAGAAAAAAATAAAAGGAGTTGCATTTAGCTACTGTTAGTACTAAAGTTTCACAGAATATGAATGTGTGTTCAAAATGAAAAAAATACTGTGTATATATGTGGTAAATCTTTTTTTTCCTATAAACATAAGGGTCAAATTTAAAACTATCAGACAAAAAAACATTTCAAGGAGTAAATATATGAAGAGATTAGTATTCTTTAGATGATGAAATAAACCTCTCAAAGCTAAATCATCTTTTATAAGATTAGAATACCTTCTTTACCATTAGACTTATTATCTCAGAGTTTACCAAACTCAACCAGCTGCTAAGAATTAAACAGTTTCTGGCTAAATCTTTCCAATGGATATTTGTAATTCTTTATTCACTTTTACTGTGACATTTTGATCCACATTTCATTTGAGTAAGACTTTGTTATGGTCCAATTATAAGAGATGTCATAAAGTGGACAGATTAGAGAATTAGAAGGGAAGTGTGAGACCATCCCTCCACTGCCAAAGCACATGTGTACTAGTGTCAGAAATTCTAACTTTAGGTTTGCAATATTTAATATTGCAGCTGTTAGTAAAGTCAAATTAGCTATAACTCTGGAAATTTTATTCTGTATTGCAGAAAAACTCCGGTATTGTGATAGTGCACTCTCTGGGTTTTCTTTAGGGTTAAGATTAACAGATTTCCATTTCTCACATGGGAGCCCTAAATTAACCTCAACAGGTAATCCTTGCTTCATTTACTCCAGTAATTTTAACTCTTTGACATCCAGGAAGCATTATCAAGCGCCTTGGCATTCCACTGCTTTAATACTGACTGGATTTCAATCTTGGCTTATTTATGGCTAGACTTTTCCATCTCAGTAGCTGCACAGGGCACCATTTTAGCAGAAGTTTTCTGACCTTAGCAATTATTTGTAGTTTCAATTTTAATTAAGGGTCATAATGCTACTTCCTTGTCATCAGACTCCAATGCAAACAGTGTGTCTTGCTCTTTATCAAAACAACAGATTCATTCACTGTGTCTCAACTTCTCCACCAAACACAAAAGGTCTGAGTCACAAGACCATGTTTTGAGAATATCACAGGTTCTACATCCTGCAATTCTTTCCCTGCAATTCTTTCACACACATTCCAAAGCTCCATCTGAAGCTTCCTAAAATGATGATGGTCATCAGCAACCAGCAGCTCTGCCTGCAGCCTTTTTTCAGTTTCCTCATTTAACTGAGAGTGCAGTTCTTTCACCAAATCTTGTAAAAATAGTATTATTTCATTTTCAAGTTGTTGGGTAACCAATCACTCTTTATCCCAATTTTCTTATGCCAACTTCCCTCCAGAGGAGGGGTGGAATTAGTCACCCCTCTGCCCCAGGTAGAGGGGAGACTAACACATTTTCAAGGAAGGACAACAAAATATTTTCTTTACACTGGGCACCCAGCATATCCATTTTCCCAGAAATTCCCACAGATGGAACTACACAACCCACACCCAGATTCCCTCAGAGGAAATTAGTTGCGAAATTTTCAAGTTAACACAACCTCCTCAGAACAAGGCTATGGCAAGGTTTCCAAATGTTCATACAGAAGAACAGCATCCCGATTCTGACACCAAAATAATGTTATGATCCAATTATAAGAAATGACTCTGCTCGGATTAAGGTGCAAACAAGACCATGTGCCAAAGTCAATAGTACGGATTTTATTTAACAGGAAATGTGAGGTAGAGAGAGAGAGAAAGAAATAGGAAGAGAGAAGGTGGGGGAAACAGAAAGACAGAGAGAGAGGAGAGATTAAAAAAAAAATATTACTACTGCATGGATTCCTGCGACATCCTGCTGGTCCTTCTTGACCTTGGTCTTTGGTGTTGGGGTCCTGAGTCGTTCTTTTGGAGGTACCACTTTTTGTACAGTCCAAGTCCTGGGTATTCATGGGGTATAGATGCTGTTCTCATAATTTGAAATGGCATGTACATAAGCACTTGCTCCCCTCCCCCCAGTTTGCCATAGTGGGAACTTTTGTCCAGATGCCAACCAAACCTCTACCTCAGTTCGGCCTGGAATTAGCTGCTTCCTGCTGTGCCATCTGCACTTATCCCAAGTTCCGTTGTGGTAGCTTATCTTATGGGCACAATGTTTTGAGAATGTAACTGCATTCTTTAAGTCTTCACAGTCTTAAATTACTTCAACTGAAAAGACAGTAGGTTTACTGTGATGGTATCTTAAAGCCCATCACATTAATTTCAGTCATATCTATGAAGTAGCAGCATTACCATCAAGCATTCATCTGTTATAGTTGTGTCTATGTGCCAGTGCACTTATTTCAAAAAATATTTTATGTTGGTTTATAGGTTTCCCTGGCCTGAGAAACAACGTTATAAGAATTTCCACTAGTTCCCCCTTTTTTTCTTTCTGAAATTAATTTCTTCACATTCAGCTGCTGTCACACTTCTGAGTGCAATGCAATATAGCATTAGGTGACAGTTTCAGTAGTGAGAACCAATTCCTGAGGGGAGAAGGCTGCTGGTGTTTCTCTCCATGTTCTTGTTATCTCCTTCACTGTTAGTGACCTTTGCTATTTTGACAAGTGCACAAGCATAGCCTTGTAACCCAGGGAGTATTGAGGTACAGTTGTAACAGGCTTAGAGGATTTCTGTTAAACTAACAACACAGACTTCAAACACTCTGGTCCTGATCAGCTTGGAGCTGTGTTTTAGCTTGTAATAGCAATGATCAAATGACAAGTGATTATTACAGCCTGGTTTTAGCTTTTGCTTACTTCTGTTGAGCTTTCTGGTGAAATGCCATGTTATATATCTTTTGTAATGAAGACATAATAATAGCAAGTATTTCCTCTTTGTAAACTACCTGTGACCTTCAAATGTATGGGCACCAGCTAATATTGGAAGCCCCAGGACCTCACCAATGGACATTACAAGTCATCGAAGAGATGCATCATTAAAAACTGTGTAAAACCAGTTTAAAGATCTCAAAGAAATTTTTAAAAAATACACAACCCACACAAATCTTCAAATAGGTAAATATACCATACACTGTAAATTCAGATACAACAAGGACTTGCAAAGCAAAAAATAGTAAGCCATAGAACATGTTAGCAAGCATATGAAAGTGACTCCCAGCAATGCTAAAGTGAGAAAGAAGATACTATTGGCATGATATTCTGGTGAATGAATTTGGGATTTTCACAGTTCATTGTATGCCCTTCCAGGACGATCAGCTTTAAGACCCAAAAAGACAGTGGAACAGTGGGCATAACACCAAAGGAAACTACACAGGGTTTTAATGTCTTTTTATGTATTTTAAAATATCTTCTAGATTTAAATTAATATGAAGTGAATTAACTCATTCCAATAAATGTTTGCATTTCCCAGACTAAATTTTCTTGATGTTTGAAGATTTCTATTTACCATTCTGTCAATGCTGCTCTTTGCTGAGTTAAGAGATCTGATTTTTCTGTGTATTTTCAACTTCTGTTTGAGTTTCTATTAAAATAGTCTCATTTGATTTCTCATTCAGAAAAATTTCTCTTTTCCTTAAATATCTGTCATTCTATCTTGAAAAAAAATAGATTTTTAGATGAATTCTTTCATATCTTCCACCAACATTTTTTCTTCAGTAATTTAATGCTTATTAAGACTTCCTTGGAATTCCTGCAATCTCTAAAAACTATTTCCTACAGAAAAAATGCACTCTGTAACTTAATGTGTATAGATTTTGTTACACTTTGATTTGGTTTCCCCTAACAATGTCTGTGTAAATTATTTCTTTTTATGGCAGATATTCAAATGTGAGCAGTAAAGCAACTTAGGTGTTTTAAATCTTTCCGTCATTCCCTATTAAAAAAAAATCTTACTGTATATCACAATACTGTGTACCTATATGAAATACATACTGTAGGAACCTAGTTTGTTTTTTTTTTTAAAGAACAAAACAGGTTTTAGAATGTGTCTTCTCATTACACAGCAGCCCTTTCCATTCTTATCATATCACTATGCTCAGTGATATAGCAGGCATTTATCTTGCAAAATGTACACTCAGGGAAAAAGAAAATTATGAGGAAAAAGGTAAAACAGGTGAAAACCCATTTTTACATAAAGCTGGTATTTTTGATGGCCTGAAATCTCCCATGTTTTCCAGCTTGTTATAACCATTCTTCTGCCCGTGTCACATACCCATCTGAGACAGTCCAGTCCCCCACATGTTCTGTATGCTCTGTTCTCTGCATCTGCAAAAGAAGAGTTGAAAGCTCCTGCTTTGGTTATGATAAGCATAGAATTTTTTTTCCCTGATGCATTATTTTCCACTGTTTTACCACCTCGAGCTCTGTTAAATACTAATATCTTCAGACTCTCAAAATTTCTCACTAATTTTTATTCTGCTTAGTGGTACATATCTGATTTGTCTCTAATATTTGCATCTTTTCACCTGTTTTCACTTTTTATCTTCTACAGAGACCTCTAACAGTGAACCCTGTAACTAAATTGCCCTTTACCACTTGAAGTCTGTAACTCAAACTCACTGTAAACACTTTTTTTCATTAATTCTTTTACTTGTGTAATTATACAAATAATGGCCTGTGATAAACAGCTATTATAGCTTTGGCTTTCGCAGGTGGTAAAATGTAAGAAATATTATTTATCAGAATATGTTAGGAAATACGTGCAAATATGTTAAGAATAACTTTGCTATGCAGATACTAACTAGCTAACATTATAACTGGGGTCAAAGTCACAAGATGCTTATATAGCTTGAGTTATAAGATACCAATATAACCTGAATCATAACTTTCTATACAATGTAATAGCTATTATATGGTTAACAAATCACTTAATTAATGCTTAAATAAACAGAAACTCGCCAGGTGAATAATATCAAAAATAGACAAATATAGCTACATGGGGAAGCAGCAGGATGTACTAATGAGAAATTGGCAAATGTAAAGTCAATTAGCCACAAAATGGAGAATTTAAACCAGTTAGACCAGAAAGACCAAGGAACACCATAACTGTGCATGCTCTGAAGACAAAGTTGAAAAGTTCAGATGCAAGGAGGACCTTGAGCCTTCATCGAAGACCCCCGAAGACTTCTCACGATCATATTATGCATGCTCTAAAAAGGTGGACCGGGGAAGGAACTATGTTAATCCCTTCTAAGAAAATGTAAATTAGTTCTTAGAAAAGCTATCCATATGCACTATGGTTTATTAATATGTATAATGTTAACGCATATAAGCGGGAAGTTTGTGTGCCTCTGGCTATGAGCCACGCATCCAGAGCTGTCAGTTTTGCTTTAAGTGATCTTTATCCCCTATTGTCCCTTATTAAATCTATAAAACCCCAAAAAGAGGAGAGGGCTTCATTTCTCACAGGCCTGTATTAAAAAATAAAGGAAAAGTTAGCTGAGGCAGCAAGTAACATTGAAGTGATCCATACATCTTAAGCATACTGTCTAATGGTGCCTCCTCCCACTTTTATCAGATCTGCTTATTTTTATAGCTTTTCTAAATTGTACAATAAAGTAGGTTTGCAAGCTGTTGTGGTTTAGGAATGGTGCTCCCAAATTTAGTGCTCCCACTGAGACTCTTCGAACTATGCACCTCTTGCTTGCTCCCCCTCTTTCCCCTCCTCCTTCCCTCTGAGAGGGCTGGAGAGGGAAAAAGAGAGGAACAAACAGTTGAGATAAGAATAATTTACTGGAAACAGCAATGGGATCAGAAAATGAACAGTAACAGCAACAATATAAGAAAGTAACCGTTCACACAAAATTCTCCACCAATGCCCCACTGTCTCCTCCACCACACATACTTGCTCTGAAAATACCCCTTTCCCCTGGAAGAGAGCCCCTTCCCCTTGTCCCCGGCAATGACAACCACCAATGTCAACCACCAAGTGAGGTGGTTGAGAGGGATCAATCTGATTTTTATTTATGCCTCAACACATGCTGTATTCTCCTAAGGGCTATCTACACATGTGCTGGCAGCCCAGTCCCCGAGGAGGCTTCGCCTGGCAGCCAACCAGGGCAGAGAAAGCTTTCACAACCATACTGTGACTGACCTCCCCATTGCCCCCACTAGCTGGTGGGGGCAAAAACCCGAATGCCCGGGAAGAAGGCCCGTGAAATTGGGCTGCGGGAGGAGCCTTAGCACATAAAAGTAGTTAACTGCGACACAACGGGAGTCTTTTTGGAGGGAGAGGGGGCTTGCCTGTAGGGCCAGCTTAGCCCACTCCCCCCGTTCGTTTTTTCTTCCTTGTGGTCCTGCTTTCCTGCCTGTGCCTGCCTCGCCATTTCTGTGAACCAGCTCATCACCGTGAGGACTTCGTGCTCTGCTGCCTCACCGACGGGGGCGGGCGCTGCCGCACCCCGCCGCCCCCGCTGTGTTTGCCGGGCGCAGCCGCGGCCCCCGCCGCTTGAACGCATCTGTGACCGCCACCGCCGCTGTGTTTCCTGCGCTTCCCGCCGCACCAGCCCGCTGTAGCACCAGCCCGTAGCGACCAGCCTGTCACCGCAGCTTGCATCTAGCCGTGACCACCGCCGCCGCGTTCCCCGCGTTGCCTGCGGCAACGATCGCAGAGAACGAGCCCGTGGCATCCAACTTGCAGCCACCGTGCCCCGGCCCTGAGAGACTGCAGCTGCTCCAGGAGCACGCCTGTAACCACAGCAGCCTGTTCCCTGCTGACGGAAGGGACCCGCAGCCTGCTGCTGTTTGGAAATCGCGCCCAGCCCGCCACGGGAGCTACGCAGTCGCACCGCAGTTCACAGTGCATGCTCCGTCTGCTGAGCTGACACCGACAAAGCGCCTAGAGTTCCCGTGGTAACACTGTCCCTATCTTCTATATCTTCCTGTTTATCTCTTTTTTCCCCCTCTCTACTCTCTTTTCTATCTCCCTTCGGTAAAAACACTTACCCTTTTCTATCAATAAAGGGTTCTCAGATATAATATCACCACGTTTGCGCTTTATTTTCGTCCAAAAAGATCTACCAAAAAGAATCCTCCCTGACTCCCTGTATAAAGAGGAACGGTGTTGGAACCCTGAGTTCAGAGAATTTCAGTCTTTCAGTGCTGACAGGCAATGATCCTCAAAAGCACACTGTATTTGACCTGAGGCCTTGGGAAAAGCTTCCCAAATTATGTGATAGCACTGAGATTGTTGCTGTGTAATTAGTTATATCAGTAGGTGGAATATATAGGGATGTAGAAAATTCAGGTTTCTGGGATATAGTAATATATATGTAAGAAGATGAAGGATTTTGTGTGTAGGTTAGTTCTTCTTCTTCTTCCTTCTTCACAAGCCTGGGTGATCTGGTATTGGTTCAAAAAACCTGCAGTGCAGAACATGAATGATTAGTTATTGGATTATAAGTAAAAACAAATTAGTTGGGATTCCATAATTGGGTAATTTGGGCTTTAAAAGACCTTGGACGGTAGAGCTTGGGGGCCATTTTCACCTTGTTGACTTAGAGGCACATTCTGTGCAGCTGTACTATAGATAAGAAACAATAAACACCTGAGTCCGAAGAATAGCTCTGCATCTCCTGCATTTCAATCCGAACTCTGAGTAAAAGAACCAAGAGATAAAGGCAGAGAGAGAAAAAAGAACAGAAACAGAGAATTTTAATAGAATGGGAGAGTGGTATAGAACAATCTCCAGGTCCTAGCCATGCCCCCTCCCAGCTACAGCAAAAATTAAGCCTGTCTCGGCCAGAACCAGGACACATGCTTAACTTACTTGTGCAGTGTGACAGCGACTAGTTGCTTGCACTGCATTCAGTAATGGCTGTCTTATTTTTTAGTGTGAACAAGATATGTTTTGGCATTAAAGGTATGGCTGTAACTTGACAAAAAATTTCATACTTTAATTTCATTTAGGGTTTTTTTAAGAGTATAACTGTTTAACTTCTGGCAATTTAGGATTTTTCAATTTTGGATGACATACACTCTAAGAATGGTAGATATTGTGCCAAGATACATCCAATTTCTAAGAATTTCTTTCACTGCCATCCCAGGAAAAAACAAGCAAAGTGCAAGAATTCTAGCTAGGGAGAAAAGTGAAAATATCTCGAAAAATTAAGAGTCTTGCAGACTGTTAAACCTGATGCACAGTCCATTAAAAGTAGGACAAGCTTTTATTATCAGTATTTTTCAAAACCAGCTGCAGTTAGGAAAAGTATTAAAACTTTAGTTTTAATATGTGAAGGATACTGACAGCTGCCTTTGCATGTACTTTCAAGCAGAAGAAGCATTTTCTAAAAATCAGCAGTGTTTGAAATACTGTGAAAGTTTTGCCAACAAAACAGTCTGTACTGAAAAATTGAAGAGTTCATATCTATTGGCACAAATATAGTTAATATGCTTAGACTATGGAGTTCTACTAACTTTGAACATTTGCAATACACTGTATTTCTAAGAAGTTTCCTTTAGCTAAGTGAATTGAATTGTTGGTAGAGTGAAACATAAGATGGTTATCCAGAAAAGTTTTCATCTTTTCTGCTGACAATTGCAAATGAAATGAAATGGAATATAGGATATTTTTCTGAAGTTCAAATTTTGGCTTTTTAGACTTCTGATTAGTAAAAAGTGGCAGTTTAAATTGTGATATCATGGTCTGAATAATATATTGAGAGTGAAACAAATTAATTCAAGCGGATATTTCATTTTGTAATAAATAAGGAGACTAATTAAATAGATACAAGTCATAATTAGATCTTAAGAAATACAGACACAGGAAAATTTTTAAATATCAGCAGTCTGTCAGAATCTTGGGAAGCCACCATGTATAGTTTTATTGCAAATGGAGTATTAATAACAGATATTTCAAGAAAATTTTGAGAATAGGTAAAGAGAAACATGCTAGCTGCCATGATAAGCATCACTTTCTCATAGCCAGGTTGACATGCTGTATTTCGAATCCTGCTTCCTCATCAGGTTTGTTTTAGGTGAAAGATATTCAGCAAATTTATGCTTCAATTGCAATGGAATTCCCAAATAGCTTAAGCTCATTAAGTTCTCCATAGCTTCCACTTTAGATTTCTACCAGCTCTTACCTAATTAATAGTTTTTTTCAACAGAGTTGTAATGAGGTTACTTTATAACTTTATTACAAAAATACTCTGTGCTTTATGGCTCATTTTCATCAGATATGATGAATGGCATTAAGAGCACCAAGGTCTTTTGAATTTAATGGAAAAATCAGATTTTTAGCATAATTCAGAATGTATTTTTTAAAGATGTATTGGCACTTATTACAAAGCACTTATTGTTTTGTTAGTATATAAACAGTCATATAAACATCAGCAATAATCTTGCTGCTTGTATTTCTTTCTTCCAGTACATATTTTATCTCTATTTTATTTGGGTCTTGTAATAATTTTGCTCTGATAAAATCATTCAGCCTTCAAGGCAAGCCTCAATATAATTTTTTTTCTTCCTTTTTCCTTTTTCCTTTTTCATTTTTCCTTTTTCCTTTTTCATTTTTCCTTTTTCCTTCTCCTTCTCTTTCTCCTTCTCTTTTTCTTTGTCTTTTTTTTTTCCCTTCCCCCAGAAGAAACAAGCATCTAAACATAGTTCTGACTTTCTTTGTCTTTTCACAAGGTTACAAACAGAATTTGCTGATCTGATACATAGAAGCTGTTTTCTAAACTTTCAATAATAAAATGTATCAAATCACAAAGTTTTACTTTCATTGGTTCATTCTTTTTGTCCCCTTCAACATGCATTTTCATGCCTTTCCTTACAGGACTTTGTTCTGTTCTGGACTTCCCTGCTAAACTGTCTCATTTTCCCAAACATAATTTTACTTCTTTTGCAAAAAACCCGATATTGTATGCTTTTAAATTTTTGGTAATGCAATTCTTTCTGGTTCATGAGTCTTTGTCAATTCAAATTATTTTTACTTTTAAAATTTTGCAGTGAATGTTATCTCCTACATGCAACTAACATTTTGTTCATTTCATTAAAACTGTTTCATTCAATAAAGTTTTCTCAAACAGTCTTTGCAATCTGCTTATAATTACTCCACCAATGGAAAATGTGATTTATTTCAGTATGCTGATTCCAGATGGTTGCCAGTGAAGCATATGTATCTGCAAATCTTGTACAATCTTTTATATTGTTATAGTCAGTACCCTCCTGTGTGCATCTTCTTTTCAGCTATGAAATTCAAGAAACATTTATAACATCTTGAATCTTATGATCTACACATTAGATGGAGAGTCAGAAATATTAGCTATACACCCACAATTACTGGTGTTGAGCAGTTTTGGTAATGTAAGAGATAACTTAAACCAGGAGATTTTGATACCAAATCTTTATCAGAGCGCTGTGAGTTTCTGTACATGTGTTTGTTTTCCTTGTCATGCTAATAAAAAAAAAATTATTTATGCTGTTATGAAATTACATCTTAAAAGCTATTGAAAAAACACAGTAAATGGCATCTCCAAATGGAAAAACATGAAATTATTGCAGAAATTGAAAATGCAAGCACAGGGAAGTGTTAGAGGCTCCACAGATAAAAGTAACTCAAAAATGGTTAGAATTGTGTCATTAAAGAAATGCAACCTTGGGAACTGTTCTGGTTTTCAGGTTTTGGGGTCTTTTTTGAGGGTGGGGAGGTCAGGGAGGAAGGGATTGTTGGCTTTTTTAATAATGAAGAGAGGAAGAAAATGTAAACCATATCACACGTAGAAAATTAAGATGCAACGGGGCATTATCAAGTAACGAAGTCACAGAAATTATGCTATCTGTGTTAGCAACTGTGAGAAGATGACTGAGTGAGAGTGACTTCAAGAGTGAGAAGGAAGATGCCACTGACATAAACATCATATTCCTCCTGCAAAGAGAAGGTAGAGGCCACCTTAGTCATAATTAGCAGCAAACTTCTTCCAGAAAAGACCACAGGACTTTGATTTGTTGCAGTTCCTTTTAATACTCCCTCTCTGGAGTACTACAAAGGTAAAATCATTGTAGAAAGGCGTCTGTGTTAGAAAGTATGTGTATTTCAGTTTTCATTGAGCCGGTGTTGGGAGCTATCTGAATAACTGGGCAATCGGAACTGCAAATGCTAATACAATTGTAACAAAATTACTAATAAACATATGATTAGACTGCTTAGACTTAGACTAACTGTATACTTTTGACTTTGTTTAAAATTGCCCAGGTGTTTGATCTGGTAACAGTGGCCTGGAGGGCAGGCTGTTAACATGAATGCAATGTCATTTTCTTAACAGGAATATTATTTCAGGCAGGTCGTATATCTGCAAGGAAAATGGTGTAATGTGACCTTCTGGAAGCAGATAGCATAATTTTGCAACAATAATGATGGTTTCCAGGCTCAGGTTTATCTCAAAATTTTTGTACTGAGAAATTATTCCTCTATAAATAACAATCAAATTTTACTGAAAACTGATAAATATCAGGACCTGCAGAGAAATAACTTTTTCACATATGAAGAGATTATTTCATCACATATATTTTTCTCATTCATAATTTTTCTCCATTCCCTGATATTGTAATCAATGAAATTAAAAGATTATAGTTGTCTGTGATACACAGAATTTGCCTTCTCTGAAAAGTCTACAATACTAGTGATTTCATTAAAATTATAATTTATTTGCTAGCATTCATAATACTAAAGAACATAGGGCTTGAGGTATTTTTTTTGGTTTTGTGGATTTTTTAAAAATACAGAATTTTAGGCAGTGGTCACATAGATCCTCAACAAATTAGGAAGAAGGTAAATGCTAACTCTGTAGAGGTATGCTGAAAAGATGGAGTTCCCTCCCCTGTTTTGAAATAGATGGTGCCACCTAGGACTCCTGGGTGCCAAGTATTATTATACTGCTGGATGCAGTGCTCCAGGTGAGGTTTCACCAGAGCAGAGTAGAGGGGCAGACCTGCTGGCCATGCTTCTGTTGATGCAGGGCATCATATAGTGTCCAGTGCTTGAGAAACACCAACATGTAACTCAGTCCTTGCTGATAAGTGTTTCAGCTCCATAAGAGAATATGACCGGTGAAGTGAGGAACACAATCTTCTGAAAAGTCTTGATAGAATTAGACCAGCTGTTTTCTATAAATGTTCAAGAGCCTCCAATAAAAATAACTTCAGAATTTTTTCTGGAGAGACAGTACATAGAATTAAAGAGCAGGGTATATATCTAGCAGGCAGTATATCTGTGTACTGTTGTTAGGGGGCACTAACAGCTACCTCAGGAAGACGCAGTGGCTAGGGTTCCTCTTAATTCTCTTTTGTCCTCTGCAGATAGTGAATTATCTGAGACTTCCATTACAGTTAATTGAAAAAACCAGTCATCTTAAGTGACTTATCTGATTCCAAAACTGGTATTTAAAATCGCTTGTGCTACAGAAGTTATTATCTCCTCTTCTAACTGTAAAAGGATGAGTAGCAGAAAACCAGTGTGCTGTGATTTTTCTATCCCTTTGTCTGTCATTAATGAAGATATAAAATAACACTGGTTCCAATATGGACTCCTGAAGGTGACCACTTGTCATTGATGTTTGTCGAGACCGAGCTGTTGGCCACTACCCCATGGAGGCAAACATTCAAGCAATTCCTTATCCACTGAATGGTTCACCCATATCTCTCCAATTTAGAGAAGTATGTTGTGAGGGACCATGTCAAAGATTTATGGAAGTCCAGCTCAATTAAGTCACCTCATCGTAGAAGGCCACTGGGTTAGTTTTGCAGAATTTGTCCATGGTGAAGCCATTCCATGTGTTTAGAATCTGCTCCCTGTCCTCCATGTGCCTTAGCATAACTTCTAGGAGAATCTGTTCTATGATCTTCCGAAGAACAGAGGTGAGGCTGATAGGTTGGTAGCTCCCAGAGACCTTCTTTCTACCCTTTAAAAATATGGGTACAATGTTTCCCTTTTTTCAGTAGCCTGGGACTTCTGACTGTCATGACTTTTCAAATATCATGGAGACTGGCTTGGCAACTGCATCATCCAATTACCTCAGGACTCCGGGATGCAGCTCGTTGCACTTACATACGTTCAGGTTCCTCAGGTAGTTGTGAACCTGATCTTTACATACAGTGGGAAGCATTTTTCTCACCCTGATCTGTGCTGTCCTGCTGTCCATCCACTCAAGAAGTGTGGAAAGAGACATTGTCACTGAAGACTGAGGCAAGAAATTGTTGAGTACCTCAGGTTTCGACTCATCTGTAGTTCACTTCAGCTGGGCTGTCAGCCATATTGACTTCTCGGAGGAAGACCCCTTAATTCCTGCTAAATATTTCCCTGAAATTTCCCTGGTATTTTCCTGGTTAGTTTGGGTTATTTTAATTTATAAATATGTATTTTTTAAAAAAATTAGCATATAAATTCATTGAGATAACTGTCAATACCTCTTAAGATTTTTCAATCAGCATCTCTCTATATTTAGCTTTTTTTCAGTTCAGCTATTTTAAAAAAAACTTTGTCGAAGAAGATTAAATATGTTGCCATTCTTGAATCTTAGTTAACTGAATTTCAGATCCTTATTTTCATTATTTTACCTCAGGCTTCATGACAGAGTAGCAGCCTGCAGTTACAAGGGTCACTTCCCTTATTTTTTAAGTGATTGTATAGTTACATCAGTCTTCAGTCTGCAGGAAATTCCACCATATTGCAAAATTTATTAAAAATGTATATCATCATTAAATGTTACAATATGTAGATACTGTTTTATACCTCTTTGCTCACTAATGGATTGGAAAGTACTTTATCTTCTTCTCATGATAAGAGGATTCACCATGCTGTTTTCTTCTGAGTAAAGAATAGAAATATATATATTGACCTCTTCTATTTTCTTCCATCATTAACTGCATTACCATTGTATTCTAGCATTTAGTCTTTTTTCATATATTTTTGCTGTCATATTTTTCACACACTTATTTTGTTTTTTCTGGTCCCACAGTCCATGGATTTCTCTTTGGTAGTATGTGGTCCCTTAATCAGTTTTCTAAAGTGATAACTGCATTTTCTTTAGTAACTCTTGTGTGTTTCTTTTTTAATTAGTTGTAGCATTTACCCTCTACTGAAACAGGCTATTCAGATAAAACATATGGAAGGATGAACAAGATGTCCTCTTTAGATGTATTTGTGTAAAACCTGATAAAAGATCTGATCTTCCACAGCTAGTCATATGATTTTATTCTCCAGTGCCCATTTGAGCTCAGGAATGGGGCATATTCAAGGAATATAAAAGGGATAGGTTATTTCCAGTTAAAAATACACATAACCTCCATTTAAAACCAATTGCCTTAATTTAAAATTAGAATTTTCTTTTTTGGAGCTGCAAAGTGTTAAGGATATAAAACTGTAGTTTTCAGTATTCCATACTTGCAATAATCTGGATTAATTTAGAATAAAGGGAAAATCACAAAATCAAGTAGGTTGGAAGAGAACGCCAAGATAAAATACAATCTTTGATCACCACCTTGTCAACTGTACCAGAACACTAAGTGCCACATCCAGCTGTTTCTTGAACACCTCCAAGGATGGTGACTCCACGACCTCCCTGGGCAGTCTGTTCCAATGATTAAAAACACTTTCCATGAAGAAATTCTTCCTCATGTCCAACCCGAACCTCCCCTTGAGGCCATTTCCACTTGTCTTTTCCCTGGTTAGCCGGGAGAGGACACCGACCCCACCTTGTTACACCCTCCTTTCAGGTAGCTGTAGAGAGTGATAAGGTTTCCCCCAAGCCTCCTTTTCTGTAGGCTAAACAACCCCAGCTCCCTAAGCTGCTCCTCACATGACTTATAAAAGAAGATTGACTCCTGCCATCTTACAGGTGAATTGCAAATTCTCAGCAAAACAATCTTCTTTCCCAATTCCTTTGCATAGTTCCAGAATGTAGTGAATACACAACCATCATGGCAATCTTCCTTTGTACATTATTGAGTGAGATTCTGGTATTGTATGCTGGATAAAAAGAACCACTCCTAATTAAATCATGGGCAGTTAAAATTCTATTTAGTATTGATCATGCATTTAACAGCAAAGACTCCAAGATACCAGATCACTATCTATTGACATCCTATCCCCTTGAGAGGTAATTAACAATGAAGCCAGCAGTATCGGATTAAACATTTTGCTTGTGGTTTATTCTCTGTGTGGGATTTTCTTCTGGCCTTTGCAAAGACTGCACTTGGGAATAAACCAATAATTTTAAGTTAAGGTGCCATAACTGTCATATCAAATAAAACAGACTGTAATTTCTTTTTGTAATGATTAAATTATTTTGAAAATTTAAAAGTCTTTTTAAAAGCATTTTTGACTGTTTGCACTAAATATCTTGAATAAATAAACATTTGTGTATCTTCCAAACATTTACATCTGAAAATAACTTTAGTGACGAGAAATTAGTTTTATATTTAGGATATCTATTAACATTATTTAATAATCACAATGCAAAATTTTAAAGTAGAACTGTCAAGATAATTATGTATATTCTATATATATATATATATTCAATTATTTATTTATGGTTTTTAAGTAAGAAATGTACAGTGTTAAAATGAGACAATATCCTCTTGTGATTTCATTTACTTAAACTTTGACCTGTGTTAAGATTGATTAAAATACAGAAAAAGAGGAGCAAATATTAGAAAGGTGAGAAAATACTAAACACTTGCTGCATGACACAAGAATGACATACAATTCAAAGCTTTGATTACATCTATAGCATATTTAAAATAAATAGTTTATTAAGAACATACACTTTAACTTTTTCAGTCAAACTTTGCAGAATAATCTGCCAGTCAAGAACTGGAATTTTTTAATAGTATCTAAAACCTTATCGAAATACTGAGGACTGAAAGAAATAGCAGAATAGAAAACATGATTATGTCACTAAATAAATTCATAGTTGAAGCTTGACTAAAGTCTGATGTATTGAAAGATGAAGCAGAAATATTAAGAAGAAAAAGAAAGGAAAAGGAACAGGAAAAGAAAAATTATCAAAAGCAGAGAGCTACCTGTGATTACTGAATAAATAGATTGAGATTCCTCAATATGGAGAAAGAGATCATTCATGGGTGGGCATGTTAGAAACCTAGAAACTCATGAAAGCTGTGGGGAAAGAGAACAGGAATGAAGTGTTCATTTACTCCGACAGGAACTAGATGGCACTAAATGCAATTAGCGATGGACGAGTTCAAAATAAACAACAGGAGGGAGTTCTTCAGACAAAATGTGATTAAAGCTGTGAAACTGTTTCATCTGCATGCTAGCCATCTACACAGCTTAAAATTATGGAAGAAGAATCTATCAAGATTAAAAAAATAGCAATGACGTGTTCAGAATCACCGAAATATGAATTGTGGTAGGATGAGAAAATATTCTGGGGAAATATCATTACATGCTTTTCCTGTTTTACTTTTTTCCTACACATCATCCAACTGCTAACATAGTATTATGGGACATGTAAACTTCTAGTCTGATGTGGACATTCTTGTCTTTTTGTATTTAAAAGATTTACTGGTCAGAGATGTAATTATCACTGCCTAAGTCTTTAAAAAGAAAAATCACTCAATGAGCTTTTAACTGAGTTCCTGCAGGATCTTACCTGTTTGTAAAATTCAGCTAAAATATACTCAATGAACTCTACATACTCATCCAAAAAGGCCATAACCACACTTCTTCCCTGAAAAGCTCATAAAACTTTAAAAAACATAATGATTTTACTAATTTTAAAGACCATTCTTAGAGACTGGAGAAAATGATTACTGGCTCAAACCAACTAAAGTGTGTGAGGGTAGGGCAAGTCTTGCATAAGTGGTTCACATCCTAGCCCCCTGAAGCATCTTGTCCAGCCCCAGAATGGCTGTTAGCCACTGGCTCACCGGAAGTGTACCTGGAAAGGAGGATTACAGACCACATGGATTTTATAGTAGCTGAGATCATGCTGGAATTCAAGCAGCTAATATTTCTCTCTCTCTCTCCACCTCTCTGCCTTACCTCTCTTCACCTCCTCCCTTCTTTCTCAGAATCTTGGTAACTTAATGTTGGGTGGGTTAGAATTTGCTAAGTCAATATTTTTTGAAATTCTTTATTTTGATTGAATGTTGCTTTAAAATTTGCCAAGGACCTTATCCTTTAAAGTTTTATAATAAAAGTTTGTTTAACCTCCTGAGAACTTTGCCATGTTCTCCCTTGTGCCCACCTCAGGGAATCAGAGTACCTAAGCTCCTTTCAAGAAACTTGCCGGGAGAGTTCGGGGCCTTACAATTGTCAGTGAAAATAATGGAAAACTTCTGAAGTGTTGTATTGCCTTCCCAATTATATTCTATTTACATGAGTTCAGAAGGTATTTTTTCAGTCAAACAGTTGAGAGGTTTTGGTCCCATGCTTCTTTGGTCTCATGCCTCACCTTCTTTTGGCTTCTTTTTTACCCCTAAAGAAATAAGCTAATATTTGAAGGAGAGAACATATCTGTCCTGAAGAAAGGACCAAAATAATGGAGAGAAAACCAGAAACATACCAAAACACCATCAGAAAATTTCCTTGGCGTATGGTTTTATTTCTCACTGGAAAGAGAAAATGAGGAAAAAAATCTGAACACAAAACGTGGAAGGGCCTACTGAACTTTATATTAAATCAGATGAACTACTACATTTGAGAACAGTTTGAAATATTTTAAAGTAAAGATTATTTAAGGAAAACAAGGGTCACGGTTGCCAACAATGTATATTTTTGCCTCTCCTTTCAGACTGATCTAAAAATCAGTACTGCAGAGACTATCTAGTGGGTTTTGGAGATAAATAAAACTTTAGGTAAGAGGATAAACATTTTTTAATGCCAATAATTTCAAGTCAATTGTATGTCACCTAGCTGAATTGTTGCTTCATAAAACAGGAATTAGTATTTCCCCACACAACAAAAATAATATAATTATTTTAAAATTTTTAATTTTTTATATGTTCTGGTTGATGAAAGAGAGATTTTCATGTGCTGTGAATTTACTGGTTAAATCTTACTCAGCTGCTCTGTTTGTTTCTTCCACTATTTATATCATAGATGCTTTCCATTTTCTCCCACATGGTTTGGAAATGAGCAGCCAGTTTTACCAGTCCAGAACTGTCTTGATTAATCCAGAGGAAATCCTTGACTTCCATGGAGTTTCTGCATCTACAGCAGAGTAAAATTCAGCAGCAACACTGAATTTTAATTCATTCTTAAATCCAAAATATACTTCTTTGAAAACTAAGGTGACCTCAGAAAAAGAAATCAGTTATTGGCTATATTGCATTTGACATTCATATCTGAGAAGTCTGTAACTTCTGAAGGAACAAGTCTTCATGTGTGAATAGAGTAAATAGATTTTGGCCCAATTGAGCACGTTTTTTTAATTTTTTTCTTTGTAGGGAAACACTTAAATAACATCCTGAAGACAGTTGCACAAAAAAGAGCATGTTCCAAGTAAAGACTTCCTATTGAGATTGAACTCTATTGTTCCGAGACATTGCAGCGCATATTATCTCTTCCTACTGAGATCCACTCTCCCTCCTACTGCATTTCCTAATTGAAAGCTTTTTGTGGAAAAAAGTGACAATTCTGCATCAGCCTTGTAATTTTAAATGTCAGCAAATTATGTCAGTAAGCAACCTTCAGAAGGGCATTTGCATTATTAATTATAAATTTCCTATGAATAGAAATATGTGTAAGTATTCATCTGTAATTTCACTGGATTATCAAACATGGCATTTCAGGGATTAACGCTCTATTCTCAGAATCTGAGGAGAATTGGCTGGGAAGCAGTTTATGAAATTTGTAAGTTTGACATTTTTGGGCTGTGACTGCCTGTTGACCAAGACCTTAATTGGGACATGCTGTTCACAAAAATGTCAATGGCCATCTCATGAAACAGTATTTTGATCAAAAAAGCAAACAAAACCAAGTGTACTTCTAAAGCAGCTGAATGCAAAACTATGTCCCATGCACAGAAACAGTGGTCCTACTTTCAGAGAGGAAGCCAACATACGTAAACATAGGGGGAGGCAAGGACATCCAGTATTTTGTGTGTTGCACTTTTTGTGTCACATCACATAGATATAGCCTAATGCAATCCTTGGATGTAAAAGGATGGGATAGCACTAGTAAGACAGTCACCTGGTTTTATCCCTAAATATTTATGCATAAATATTTGGTATATATTGGCTTACTAAACATTTATTGTATAGATGAGGCCAGTATTGGAATCTGTTTGTGATGATTGCCATTAAAACAATGAATAAGGTAAATAAGGAGGCATATGGACATTAGCTTCATGGATTTGGAGAGACTGAAAGGACCCCATCTATTTATCTTGTCAAAATGAAGAGGTGATTTGATTACAGTCCATAAATATTTTCACAGGGTGAAAATAAAAGATTAATTAAATTAGCAGAAAAGGGCATTACAAAGACAGCTGGTAGAAAGATGAAGCCAGACAAAATCAAAAACAAAGTTAGAAATTAATTGAGAGTATAGTTAATTCTCTATTAGAAAAAGTGGAGAAGGAGTACTTCCTGTATCTCTCCTGTTGCAATGAGAACAGTACCTTTTCTAAAGATAGATTTTTATTACTGTGTTTTGTGGAACTCAGTTCACTGTACTCATGATGTTTTAAAATATTTATTTTAGGATAAATAAATTACTTTCCTTTGGGGTTTTTTTTGTTTTGTTTCTTTCTTCCCCTAAGTAAAATAATCTGCTTGTAGCAGAAGTGAGTACATTATAAAGCCAACTTAGTTTTTAATATTTAGAAGCATTATAATTTTTACTTTTATATTTAAGTATTTTCATTTTGTATTGTATTGTTCTTGTTGTATTTTATTTCATTTTATAATTTCATTGAGATGATTTTCCTTTGCTCTTTTTTTTCCTCTTCCTTAATCACAAACATAACTGAAAAAAACCACAGAACGAAATAAAGATGATTGAAATATTCTTATTTTTTCTAAGAAGGAGATTTGTCCAAAATATTTTTAAAGTTTTAATTTAGTTTGAAAATTGTTAAATTCAAGCTAGACAGAAATTTAACAGCAAGTCAAGCTACTCAAGATTTAAGAATCTCTTTGGAAAGTGGAAGGGTTTGTACTCGAGATATTACTAAACCCAAAAGAATAAGTGATCCCATTTCCAGAGATTACAAGTTGTTTTTCAATATGATCGAGTGTTCTGTTCTTCCTCTGTTAGTCCAGGCTGGAAAAGGCTACAAGTCTGCTTATGGAAAGGCTTAGGCTGTATGTATACAAATAGTATTTCACCAATAGTTCGCCAGCCTTTCTGTTTATATTTTTACCTGAAATCTCAGATACATTTGTTTTTATTTTCCCCTCTTCCGAGTTTCAGATCAATGCAACTGAGAGTTTTGTTTATGAAGCTACTGGTCAAATGGGCTCTAGATAATGCTCTGACACTAATGACTTTAAAATTCTGTTGTGTTGTATTTAGTTAATAAAGCTGTTTAGTTTACAATCAATAGAGATGAAGGACTATTTGTATGATGCTTGCAGTGTGTTATTAAAAAAAGATGCTGAATGAGACAGAGGAATGGATATTTGGTACTTGTATCTTCCAGAAAAAACTTGGGCCGAAGCAACTTCTATCTGTAGAGACCATTACGTCATTTCTCTGTCATTATAATTCATGGTAATCCTTCTAAAAATGAAGCCTAGAGTATTCTTGTAAAGAACTTTCCTACTATTTCCCAAACCCATCACACTGGAAGAAATACTGCACTGAGTTTGCAAAAAGACTCAGAAAAGAGGAGGTTATAGAAAAAAAGATTACTAGGTCTCACAAAGTTTTTTTTCATGGAAGAAAGAAAAGTCATATTTTCAGTGGAGTAACTGTATTTTTCTCAATTCATATAGAGTTGTGGCCTCTGCCCCCAGTCCTTCAATAACTCTGTGGACAACATTTGAATTTAGGTGAAAGAGAGCTAAGAGGAGGAATTAGGAATTCCTGAGGGAATTTTCTAAGAGAATACGAATTCTCTAAGTAGACATAGGATAACATTAACAAAAATTATAGCTGAGTATAATATACTTCAGCAAGTATTAGTTATTAAATTGACAGGTCAATCAAGGTCTTCTAGGTTTATGCCAACATAACTGCACACACTCCTGAGACGATAATTTGGGCCATTAATATATTATCTTAGATGATTCCTTAATGCAAACACGCAAATTGCTAACGCCGAACAGCATTAATTAAACCATGTTTTATTAATTACTTGCAGACTTCTAAAAAGGCAGTCAAATGTTGCAGATACCAGTTTATAATCCTTAATGATGCCCTGTTGTAGGAAATCCTATTATACTGCCACAATATCCTCTATAAATTGAATGCTTAATTTAATCGGCACAGCAGTATTACAGATCCTGTGCATGCTGTTCTGAACTTGCATTCTTTAGAAAATTTATATAGTCTGAAACGAGTGTTCGTGATGGAAAATCTTTCTGACTTCAGGGGGATTCTCTATGAGAAAGGTGAAGATCTCATGGCATTACATACCTCAGTTTCAGACTGCTGTACCTAATCCCATCCAGTTTTTCCACTCTTTACCTCCCTGCATTGAACAAGAATCAGCAAGTATCCAAAATAAGAATTTAATGCTAGTACTACTAAAGAGCTATCAATGTCATATTTCCATGATGTTCTTTGAGACCTCTACTCTAACACCTAGGACATTTTACTATATTATGGTATAAAGGAGAAGGATCTCTTTTTTCCCAATTTTTTTCAATATTGTCATGAGAATAATTTAAAATTCCTAGCCTGTAATTTCAGACTCATTCCTGAGGCCTTGCCACCACAGGACCACACGTGATACAAAGTGATGGAATAGATCCAGAGACTGCTGCAAGAAACTGTGTCAAAATGCCGGCCCTCCAGGGGGAGGAAACTGGGCATTCCCACCTGGCCTGAGCATGTATTAACCCATTGGATTCTATGCTTTTGGGGGGACCCTCACCACCAAGAAGACCAGCTGGAGAAGATCATTGGGATGCCAGTGGGATTCAAGGAATGGTGATATTTTCTTTAATCTGTCTCTGTCACTCTCTTTCTGTCCCCCCACCTCTCTTCTATTTCTTTCTCTTTCCTTTTCTCTCTCTCTCATATTCACTATTAAATAAAATCCATATTATTGACTTTGGCATATGGTCTCATCTGCACTTTAATTCAAGCAGAGGAATTTCTAATAACTTTAAAACCCAGACTGTAACACCAGTTAACACTAAGTAACACTAAGCTCCTTGTTCCAAGATGTTTTTTGCTTTTTATGCTTGAACAAAAAAATTCATATATTGAGATTACCTTGTGTATATATTTTGAAATTTAAAATTACATTCAATTTAATAGCAGTTATTTCCTTTTGCTTAGCTTGTATTTCTGAAACAAAGTCTAGCAACAGGTAGAGGTGATAATCACATGACAGAGTGCAAAAGAGGAAGGTGACCAAAATAAAATTTATTAGGTTTTATGGGATATTACAATAGAAGCTTTTTAGAGAGTAAAAAAGGGTGGCTTTCAAAGGTCTGCTTTTTCTTCTAGGTTTGAAGAGTAATGAGCACAGAAAAGAGTTCTGATTAGGTGGAGAAAAGGATGGCATATTAAATTACATATTTCTGATGTAGTGGGACATAAAGAGCCCATCTGTAAAATAGTCATTAAAATGATTATTTATATTGAATTCATAATAAAAAAGAATAAGGATGTGGAGAAAGAGGGAAAAGTTAAATTAAGATTGAATTTTGTATTGAAAATTTAGCAGAAATGTTGCTGTTGTGAAATTCCTATTTTTAGAGTTTAAACCCTCACCAAATTTTCTGGAGTTCTGTGAGAAAGGACTGCAGTCACCTCAGCTGGCAGTCAGAGAGCTCAGGTATGGTGTTTCCACTCATCAGGGAGCCAAGTCATCTCCGCTCACCAAAAAGGACACATCCTACGTCGCTACAGCAACCCAGACAGAGCTCCCGAAAAGCTGCCTGGCCATTCAGGTTTCAGGCTGTAGGGAGGGCTTAAGCCTTGCATAGACTGTAGCAGAGATAGAATATGTGTCACATATGACCAAGTGGGCAAGTTTCTCAGTCTGGTAGCAGAACTTGCAATGCTTAAGTGGGATGCTTAAAGAATATTAGAGAATCAGAAAGGGAGATACACTGGGGAGACCAAGCTTTGGCCTCCCTGAGGCAGGAGCAGCCACCAGAAGTAATACAAGACTCAGAGCAACCACAAAAAATAATTCAAGATCAAGGGGGATCCTCTATCCCTCCTCCAACAAGGAGCAGCTAGCAGTTGTGAAGAAAGGAGCAAGTGGACCATTTTCTCAGGGTGGCAAGTGAAATCCTTCTTCAGCCACCTCACCCCCCACTTCAGGTGCCTCTGCACATTAGTTATGAGGCTCTGTATGTGGAAGGCCAGCCAAGGGATGAACAGGATGAAGTTACATGAGAGGTGTCAACACAATCAGAAAGGTCAAACCCCCATAATGCAACCACTTCCAAGAGGAAAAGATGCATTGTAGTTGCAGGCAATAACCTTCTAAGGGGAATGGAGGGCCCAATAGGCCCTACCCACAGGGAAGTTTGTTGCCTCCCTGGGACCTGGTTTAAGGATATCACCAGGAAACTTCTGAGCCTAGTGCAATTTCTGGACTACTACCCATTACGGATGTTCCATGAAGGGGGGAAGGAAGTAGCAACACATAGTCCAATGGTGATCAAAAAGGACTTCAGGGCCTTGGGACACTTGGTAAGGGAACATGGGACACAAGTTATATTCTCCTCTATAGTTCCAGTTGAAGGTAGCAGCACTGGAAGAAACAGTCAAGCTGAATCATGGCTCTGTGGCTGGTGTCACTGCCAAATTTTGGGGTTTTTTGACAATGGAATAGCCTATGCAGCAACAGGCATGCTGCCATCAGATGTGACTCACCTCACTTTCCTCAGTGAGGGAGTAGAGTCTTTGCTCTAACAGAGTTTGTTGGAGCTCATTGGCAGAGTTTTATACTAGATGTGATGAGAGAGGGAAATATCTTGTCCCTAGTAAGCTAGGAGATAGAATCTAGAGATTAGAGGGCAGGGTGCTAGTCAGAATCCTCTGCCAGTGACTCTAGACTGTGCTAGCCACACTGGAGCACTCTTTCAGTCTTACAGAGAAGAAGGAATTCTTTACTGTGAGGGTAGTGAGGCACTGGAACAGGTTGCCCAGAGAAGTTGTAGATGGCCCATTCCTAGAAGTGTCCAAGGACAGGTTGGGTGGAGTTCTGAGCATCCTGGTGTAGTGGAAAGTGTCCCTGTCCACAGCAGAGGCAGTTGAATCTATACAGTCTTTAAGGTTCCTTCCAATCCAAGACATTCTGTGATTCTATGATTCTGTTATATTTCTTATTAATTTGATAAGAAATAAAGTTAATCTTGCTGGCAGCAACATTTTCTTTCAAATTTCATTAAGTAGGACTTATGTTCCCGTGCTGGTTGCACTATTTTTTACATTCAGCAAAGATGGTACACTTATGATGATTATAAAGTTACTGGCCTGGTCCTTAAAATCAGAACAGACTGAGGATAAAGCTTTCCTTTATAGACATGAAAGACAAGTGTACAGACAATTGTGTATTTGCAATTTTGTGGTTTAAACAAAACAACAAAAACCAATCAAATTACAATATTTGGTGACACACACAAAAATAATTTACCATTTTAGATGTGATGCAAAGTGTCTATAGCCAGTATGAAGAGCAGAGAGGGTCATAGCCCCTGAAAAAATGTGCGATATTGTCAGAGCCTGGAAGGATTGATGTCTCGAGAGACATTTTGGGATGCCTGTATGTGTGGGAGGGGCCAGGTCAGGCCTTGCCCTGGCGAGACAGTGAACTGCCCCACACCCCCCGGCCCAGAGCCAGAATCCCAGCCTGGCAGATCTGGCAGTCATTGGCACATAGTGCTATACCCTGCCTTGCCCAGCTCCTGAGTAGCCAAATGACCGGAAGTGCCACCTGGGGGAAGGGCCAGTGGTATTTAAGGCTGAACATGAGGTAAGCACAGGTCTTGACCCTGCTTTCCTCTTGAGGTTCGTATCTGAACATCACAGGAAACCAAGAGTCGGTAGCTATATGTGTGTTCTTGTATAATTTTTCTGTCTTTTCTCCCTTTCTTTTTCTTCTAATTCCCTCTTCTTCAAACATTTTGAGTAACAACATCAAGCGGGTTAAAGTTTGCTAACTTAAGATCTGATGGGTTTAGAGTTTGTTAAGTTGAATGGGCTGGGTAAATGCTGTGTTTTACATTGATTGGATGTTGTACTAAATATTTTGCCAAAGTTTCTTGATTTTCTAAAGTTTGCCAGTAAACTTTTGTGTTAATTTGACCTCTTGAGAAAATATGGTTTGTATTTCTCCTGTGCTTCTAACCCAGAATACAGGAGCACTGTAAATCCCTTTCAACCAGCTGTTTGGGGCCTTACAAATGTATAGCCATGTAACTCTGTAACACAGTGCTGCCATGGCCTGGTACGGGTCACGAGGCTTGCACAGAGTTTGTAAGGCTTCTGGACTGGGTTTGTCATTCTTGCTCATTGTGAACTTTTTTTGACCTGCCTGCAGCTTTGTTTTCCTTGTTTTAACTGTGACAGCAATTTCTTTAATTCACCAGATGCCTAAGGCTAACTTATTTTACTTTTTAGCTACTTATGTTACAGCCATACAGAGTTTTATTGAGCTAGCGGTGCATACAGTTAGTTTTATGCAGGTAGCAATAATGAGTGGTTGCTGTGGGAAGAATAAGGTATTTACCGCTCTAATACTGTGACGTAGTGCCGAGACATACGAGCCTCATATTAAATCAGGGGTATTGAGGAGACCCAGGCTTTGGCATAGAAAAGTATGGGCACCAGGGACATAACAGCAGAAGAAAGAGAAGAAACTCAAAAAAAGTGTGTATATCAATTTTAACTGCATTACTATTCTTTCTTTTTCTGTTACAATTATATCTGGACTAATGATGATTAGACTCTTTAGGTTTCAGTTATTCTGACAATAAAGATTTGGCTTGTGGGGTGTGCTGCTGCTTTGTCTTTTTTAGCTTAACAATTGTTGTAAGATCTGATCTTGTAAATCACACTGAGAAGCGTAATTGATGCAATAACTATATGACTATGTCACACATGGTATATTTTTATAAATTATTTTAAGATATAACCTAGTACTTTTAAAAAACTAATTTTTAGAGGTAAAAACCATTGGGTTCCAATATTTTTTCTGACCATAATGAAAAGAGTTTTGTTTTAGTCTCTCTTAAGTCATTGAAAACTCTTCCTCATCCTATTTAAGTACTAAAGTAACAACATGAAGGAAATATTTTTCAAGTTCAATATAGCAGCTTGTTCCTTTTTGAAATATTTGCATTCCTTTCCTCTGTTGCTGGAGACTTCCCCCCAAAAGCACTATGAAAACTTTAAATTTGGTAAATGCAAGATCAAAACAGTAACTTTCACTGTGCTGTAAGCATTTCCCATCTATGCACTGAAAACCACTTACATACACTTAAAACCATTGACTAGATCATGTTAAAATTTTTTTCTGGGAAACACAATGAACACTGCTCTTTGACATGCTCTCTTTCTAGGGCCTGCTGGAGTGCCATGCAAGTGTCTCTCTGAGTAACAAGACTGTGATGATTGTCTGCTCCCTGTCAGCAGGGAAAGAGGTAGTTTATGAATAAGTTAAAAGAAAATAATGCATTTGAACATGGTATACTTAAAAAAATTTGTAAATTTCTCTTATGTACTCTGGTGGTCACTGTACTTTATGACCACTTGAAGCCTTGAATTTAGACAGATGGAAATGCCAGGAGGCTATTTTAACAGATTTGGGTAAAAAAATTGGTGCATTTCCTAAGGACCATAATTAAGCAGGTGAAACCCAAAGTTTCTGCCTTTTTCTGAATGCTGATGGAAGGAGGATGAAAGCTTATCCCAGATGGGTAATACCCAGATTCACACACTATTTGCTTAAAAGCAGTGCCTGTAAAAAACCCAAGAATCCAAATCTATTTAAGGTATTTTTCCTTAGTGTGGTAGCACATAATTCACTAAAGTTGCAGAGAAGTATTATTGTCTCCATTTTATAACTGGGTATCAAAAAAACTGACATTTTACTAAAATTATTAATAAAACCCTGACAGAATATAAATCTAAAATTAAGTCTTTTGCATCTTCCATTAGCTCCTGTAGTGCCACTAGGAACTCTTTTCAAATCAGTATGCTGCATTGCATTGATTTTGGTGTCAGATTACATTGTCTCCAGAATCAAAATCAGGAGCCAAAAAAATAAAAACCGTAGCTATAAGCTCTGTAAAGAATGACAAACTTGGGGCAGAGTATGGAAGAACTGTTTCCTCTGCTGAGCTGCAAATACAAATCCAAAGTTAACAATGCACTGCTGATCTGGTCAAAAAACCATTTAATTCCATGTAAGTGTTGACTAAGATATTTTTGTATTGTTTTGTGGGATTTTCAAACTGTGCAGTATCAAGGAAGAATGGACTGTCCTGGTACTTTCCAGGGACTGCTTGGTTTGTGGTACTAGAAACAGATTTTGCTAAGCTCTGGTGTTGCTTCTTGTCATGCAGAAAAGGTTATTCTATCATGTAAAAAAATAAAATCAGAAGAAAGGTTCATGTTAATAAGCGAGACGTGGAGAAATATTTTGACAGTCATTTTATCTGGAGATGGTTCACTTATGCATAAATAGTTTACAGTTCACCTGTTTTGTGGATTTTTGGCCCACTATACTCTTTTAGTTGCTTGGTTGCCAGGCTGTTGCAGTCTAGAAAAGTGGTCTAGAGAAAAGAATCACTGTATCCAGGCTTCTATTTAAGCTACCTGGGATTCATGGTTTTCTTTTCATTGCCATATTTCTATTATTATTTAGAAAACAGGACTGGGTAGTTTGTATACTTCATATTTTGTTCTGTTTGTTTTACTTTAATATAGCCCAAATCCCTAAATGTTGGTTAATTTCCTAATTACTTATTACTTCCTTGTTTTGCATGGCTTGGTTTTTTTGGGGTTTTTTGAGTTGTTGATTTGGTTTTGTTGATTTTTGTTTCTTTGTTTTGTTGTGATTTTTTCTACTATGCATTTTACATAATGAGATCTGGGAGAAACATTTGGTGGAATTTGAAGTCCATCAAACATTATGATTTAAAATCACCACTTGTGTGATTTTGCTGCATTGATTAGTGATATGCCAGAAATTAATTTAGCCTCCTGAGTTCTCCTTTCATTTTGGCAATGAAAATGAATTATTAAGATCTGTATTCTTGGAACTGTTTCTTGGTGAAATAGGGAAAAAATGAAGAGTAATACCTTCGCAAAATAGATCCTTTCAGCACTATAGTTTCTCTAAACATCTCTTTAAAGGGCTATTACAGAGAAGGTCATAGAACCAGCTGGATTTTTTACCTGCACCTTTAGTTTCCTTTCTTTTCCCACCTGATGTAACCATCCCACATCTCTGTTATGAAACACTAATAACATTATTTTTCCTCTTTTTCAAACATCAAAAAGCCTATTGAGCTTCTCCAGAGAAGTTCACACTAGAGATATATGAGAAACAACAATGTTTTCTTTGACATTCCGTCCAATGATAAAATCACGTCATTTATCATTTTCCTTTCTTTAAGTGAACTATATCAGGATTTTTAATCGATAGTTGCCACCTCTAATTGCATCCTTTGTTTTTCCCATCTCTATGGATTCCTAATAAATCATTTAAAAGTCATATGCTCTACCATTACTCATAAGACTGCAGTGAAAATATTGAAACCCCTAGGTATCTTGTAAACAGATGGATAGAAACATAAAAGAATGGCACACTTTCTAGGTTTTGTACAAATATGTTCATTAATTTATTTTCTTAAGGTTAAGGATTATTTTAGCCTTACACTAAAAGCGCTAACAATGTGTAGTACATGCTGATAATGATCTCTGGGAGAAGGGACTTCCTATTGAGAAACTTGCTCAAAAAGTGACAGTATAAACCTAACTAGCACAGCTGCATGTATTTCTGCTTGTTGAATATTTTTTCTTGAAAATTAACCTTTTAAAATAACATAGCTTTGAAAAGGTAGAAGAATTTTATTTTTAGCTGTGGTTGTTTCTTGTTAGGTAAGAATTAATCCTAGCAGGATGGTAATTAAGAGTTTGGTTTTTTCTCCCTCTAATTTGATGCTAAAATTTCACCAGTGAAGCATGATCATAAAACGGTCAGATGTGCTGTCACAAAACTCTGAGTTTGAACCTCATAATCAATCAAACACAAACTCTTGTTTATCAAAAAAATATATTGATGTTTGTGAATTAATTACCATCTTCTCCTGCTAATTCACCAAGTATTATTTATAAAGCTTACTAGTGTATGCCAAATGTTAATATAATTAGATAATAATACATTCAATTTACTAGCTAGTCACTTTATGAATTTTAATTATTCTGGATAAAATTGTAGATAATTAATATTTTTTTTTCTCAAGAAAGGGATGTGCCTACATCTAAAGGCAAACTACGACAGTATGTGAAAATGTTAAGTCTGCAATGTTGTGACAACTTGGGACAAAATTATTTTCAAAGTCACTGCTGTGCCATGGTAGTAGTCTTGCAAAGTTCAAAAGGTACTAAGATACAGTAAATTTTAGCCATAGATTAAACAATATTATTTTTATTCTCTGTAAAGCCCTTATGTAAAAATCTATAACCTTATTACCAGTGTCATATCAACCTGCATTAATTTACCAGATGTTGTCAATTGTATTTTACACTTTAAATAATATAATTTTATATACTGCCTGTGGTGGGTTGATGCTGGCTGAACAGTAGTCGCCCACCAAAGCTGCTTTATCACTCCCCTCCTCAGTTGGACAGGGGAGAGAAAACAGGACGAAAGAGCAAGGAGAGATCACTCAGCAGTCACCATTAACCAAAACAGACTTGGAAAAATTAGTTTAATTTAGTACTAATGAAATCACAGTAAGGTAATGAGAATTAAAACCAAATCTTGAAAATACCTTTTCCCCATGCCTCCCTATTTCCTGGGCTTAACTTTACTCACAAATTCTTTACCTTCTCCCCATCATCAATGCAGGGAGATGGGAAAGGGGGGCTACGGTCAGTTCATCACACATCATTTCTGCTGCTCCTTCCTCCTCAGGAGGAAGCCTCCTCACACTCTTCCCCTGGTCCAGTGTGGGTCCCTTCTGGAGGCTGCAGTTTTTCAGAAGCAGGCTGCTCCAGTGCAGGTCCCTCACAGGGTCACAAGTCCCGGCAGCAAACCTGCTCCAGGGTAGGCTCCTCTCTCCGCAAGGCCACTGTCAGGAGCCTTCTCCAGCATGGGCTTCCCACAGAGTCATAGCCTCCTTTTGGCATCCATCTGCTCCAGCATTAGGTCCTCCATGGGCTGCAGGTGATATCTGCTCCATAGTGGACCTCCATGTGCTGCAGGGGATGTCTTCACCATGGATTGTAGAGGAATCTCTGCTTCAGCAGCTGAAGCACCTCCTCCTCCTCCTTCTTCACAGACCATGAGCTGTTGCTCTCCACATTCTCTCTCCTCTCTCCAGCTACAATTTGCTCTAGCACAGTAGATTTTCTCCCTTCTTTAATTCTGTTGTCCCAGAAGCATTAACACCATCTCTGATGGGCTCAGCCTTGGCCAGCGGTGAGTCTGTCTTTGACACATCTGGCATTGTCTCCGTCAGACACAGGGGAAGCTTCTGGCAACTTCTCACTGAAACTGCCCCTGTAGCCCCTCTGTTACCAAAAACCTGCCATGTAAACGCAGTATATACTGCCCCATCAGAATTATAAATGAAAAGGTGTTTCTTCACTCTATTATTGTAGAATAATTAAAATCAAAGACATATTGCTAGTATAATTTTGACAGCATTTTTAATTAGAAATAGTTAATAGATTCAGTAGATCACGTGTGAATGCTACTATCCTAGTTCAAATTTCATGTTAAATCTAGTTAATTAGATAAAATTAAATTAATACACTGTAAAAAATAAAATTCTTATATGACAGATTAGGCTAGAGGTGAAGTTAATTATTTCCTTAACTTTCACATTATCAGTGAAATTCATAACATGGTGCAAAACTTTCAGGTTCATCTAGAACAGTTTCTTTTAAATGTTCAGTGAAATCGTAATGTACCCAGATGGATTCATCAATTTACAAGAGCAGAAAATCAAGAAAAAAATACTTTTTTGGTGGTTTTTTTTTAATCACATATGTGACAGCTGCTTTTCAAGAAGTTGCTTAAGGCCTTCATTGACATAGTGATGTTAAGAGTGTCATCTAGATGCAGATAATTCTTCATAAAATTGGGTATACATTTATTTATTTTGAGTATGAGAGAGGGAGGAATTAGCTGCCCTTAAGGCTATTCTTTTAATCTAGAATAAAATTAGAGTTATAGCTATAATCTTTGTTGTCAAAGTATATTTTTCCTTTCCATGAAGTAAAGAGTGTATGGATCACGTAGCTGTGGCAGGCATGGAATCTGCACCTGTTTCCTCCACAGCTGAGTGTGCTTCAGCCAATGTGAGTTCAATACGACTGTGTCCAAGAGTTTAGAGTAGTAAAGTCAATAATCCTTTCAGATAGCTCAAAGAGTTTTTTGAACTATAGCTTCAATATGTTCATCTGTCCAGCCTGGGAGATACTGCATTTATCTGTGTTTAGAAAAACATCTTTGTAGGCAGAAGGAGTACAATTCTTTCTAAATCCTGCAGTACTGTTGTGAAAAAGAGAAAATACTATTAAAATACATATCTCTTTCACTCTAAAACAGTGCTATCACTAATGAAAGTCTTATCTGTGCTGTGTTTACAAAACAAATTTTGTGCTGATTCAATGGGAGCTGTTTTTGGTGTCAGAATTCTGCCTTGTATACTGTTTTGGACTTTCATAAAGCCACTTCAGTAAAAGCAATCTGTACTTATCTATTATAATTTGAAAAACACTTAGTTCTACTTTTTTTCCTTTTTCTTTTCAATTTAAAAGAAAAAGAAAAAAAGCATAGTTCATATACTTCAGTCTTTCTAGAACAGCACACCTACATTGGTGACTCCCTGAAAGCAGATAATTAAGAGTTATGGAATCCCATAAATGTTTGGAAGGAACATCTAGAGGGTCTCCTATTTCAGACTACATCCTAAAGTGGGGGCAGTGGCAGGTCAGCAGGAGCTTCATGCACATAACCGCTGAAAAACTCCAAGGGTGGAGGTTTCACAGATTGTCTGGGAAGCCTGGCCATGCTGCAGTACCCTTGAAGTGAAAAGTACATTCCTAATGGTGAGCAAAGACCAAGCCAACAGTAGGGACTGACTCCTAAACTGCAGGCGCCAACATGTCTTGTTTTATGGTGCTCAGTCCTGTGAAAACTGTTTAAATTAGACTCAACAGTGGAAGAACAACTGCCTGCAGTATTCTCCCCAGTTGTTAATTTGAAGCATTCCACATGATCTGAAGAAATCTAAAGCACAATTTTTCCAACCGGTGGACCCTGGTCCAGCTGAGCTGCTTCTACAGAACCTCTTAGTCATCTCATTGGTAGATTGCTTCACTTCTATGGGCAGTCAGGCAATTTTTCATGGAGAGATTATTGAAAAGCCACAGTATATTGTTGAGGCTTTTTGTCCTTTGGAACAGAAACTGTGTCCATTACCATGTGCAGAGTGTTGGCAATTCACTCACATATTGCTAATATCTGTGAGCCTGTGAGAAAGGACATAATTTTTCTCTGTAAGGTAGGCACAAAGTAGTACAACTAAAAAGAATTCATCAATGATTTGTAAAGTGGAGAAAAAAATTATGATCTCAGTCGTCTTGCTAGTAATGTCAAAGAAAAATGGTATTTTAAAAACAGTTAGTCTTCTCTCATACCTTCTTAAATATTCTTGTATTGCCAGCTATAATATTAACACTTCAGGCATCACAACAAAGCCTGTATAGTAACAAGCATTGATAAATTTTCTTGTAAGAAGCCAATGAAATACATTTCAGTACTTATGCTTTGAAATTTGTTTTTATTTGATGCCTTCTCTAACCCCCTGCTTTTTTTTTCAGAATAAGAAATATGTGGAAAATAGTGAAATGAATATATGGTATAAGCAAGACCATGTCTTTTATAAACACATGCATACACATTTTAGAAAGGTTTAGAATGTAAGAAAGGGGTATCAATGGACTACCGGATTTCTTTTTGGTTCAGGATGCATGTTACTCTGGAGTCAATTTTAAAGCTGAGTTAAAAATCCCAATTAAATAATAATGACAATCTCATTCCACCATGGAATTTATTATAAATTGAGAAGAAATTTTCACCTTCACCTCTTCTCTTCTGGTTAAAGATTTTTGACATTAGAGATGAAATTCCGTTCTCTCTCACAGGACTGTCTGACATGAATCTGTGCAGTCCTGTAGCTAAACTTCAGCTAGTAGCTAAATAAGTTTAATTGCAATGATAGAAACTGCTTGGATTTTCTTATACTACACTGCAGCCAAATATACAGGCATGTGTGCACTGAGGTTTCAGATACTCATTCAGTTCAGGGAAGCATTAGTACAATTATCTATAAAATTCCTTTTTCTTAATAGAGAGGTGTGAATCAAGTCTTATAAATGTCTCGGAAATTAATTTTAGTTTGTTGTAAATATCTCTCTTAATTTATAGAGAGATGTGATTTACCATTTTGGGCACTGTTATATGCTTATAAATCTAATCAACTTTTGGATGAGAGGTTAGTTGCATCTGAAGGGTTTAGAATATATAGGATGACTGGCAGCTTTCACCAGATCCATTATTCGGACAATTCCTAGTTTTCTGTCTTACTGGCAGGTCTATGAAGAAATTACTTTCTAATGTCGTAGAACAAATCTCATTGAACTTATGTCCTGGAACTATATTTTTTGTCACGTTAAAAAAAATTCCTTCATGGGACTGTGTTTGGTTTTATGAGCATCAGCTGTTCTATCTGTTTACCTGATAGAACACATAGAAGAGATTAAATTCAATACTGATGGATCATAAAAGCATTATGTAATTGGAGCAACTGTTTTTTCCCATATGCAGTAAAGGAAGACAAGACCAATTAATATATTACATATAATCATATAGAAGTTAAATACTTAAAAAATATCAAGGTGTGGAAATGTATTATGAAATGGTGACTGCTTGATGACTAAAGTGCAATATAGGCAGGCTTAAGTAATTTCATAGTAATTATAATGAAATAGCTTTGAAATGGGAAATTCTCTCAAAACTTCTTTCACTTTGTGCCATATATCACAGCACATCAATGTCTTTCTATGTTTATGCAACCAAAATAACATATTAGAAAGTAAAAAATTTTTTGAGGTTAAGAATTTGAACACATTTTTAAGCTGAGCAAAATAATTCCATCTTAAGAGTAGTTTCAAGTTTCTGAAATAAGAAAATGCTGAATTAAGAAATGTAGATTTTGGAGATAGGCTAATAAGACCATCTCTCTATTTATACCACATTGTTCTTTATAATGAATTAGATAGCTCATTTTGCTGATATTTGGGGCAGACCACACAAAATGAAGCTTAAACCACTTAAAACTTTATGAATCAGTCAAGGCTAGGCCTTATGGGGACATATATTCTGATAATGCTGCCACTTTATTTTTCAGAGTAATATGCAAAAAATGAGCAATAAGTAGAGGGAGAAAAACATGGTATCTGCTGGGGATTACCTGTTCAAAGAAGGAAGGTAGATTTCTGAAGCTCTTGGTAAGGTACGTCTTTGTTGTTTTTGTTTCTGACTCAAATTTGTTTTCATGTTTGTTGTTCACTACTACCTCTAAATCTCTTTCAGTGTGCCAGCTTTCATAGTTCCTCCCAGTTGTACTGTCCTGGTTCTGGTTTATTTTTCCCCAGATGCATTAGTCTGTTCTTTTCTTTGTCTATTTTGTTATTTCCTGCCTGTGTTTCTCTGACTTCTCATGTCTCTGCTGTTGTCCTCAGCTGAGTGTATAGCACTTCCCAATTTAATACTATGTGTGAATACAGTTCTGCTTCTCTTCAAATCATTAGTGAAAATGTTAAATAACAACAGACCTAATATTACACCTAACACAAAAAATATCTAGGAAATTTCATGTGACCATTCGTGGTTTATTATCTATATAGGCCATTTCTATTAGTATGAAATTTTTGTTTCTGTTGCAAAAATATGTGCAGTTATAAAATTGCACAAATGCTATCTAAATGCTTATATTAAAGACACACAAATATTATAATTCTTCTGTTTCTGCATCTTAAGAAAAAAATTACCTGCTTCTGGATGGTTAATTGAACTAGTAATTACTTTTGAACATGTGGGTTGGTTGTTTCCTGCTTGAAATAATTACCCAGTGAAGCTTATACCAGGGCTGCCAGCAGGAAGCTAACAACTGGTGTATTGGTGAAAAGAGTTTATAAAGCATTCCTATGCTCCTTTTTCTTAATTTTCTTTTTTTTTTTTTCTTTGCCAGACGGAGGAACAGATGGATGTGTAATGCACACAAAACCTAAGTACATGATCTCAGCTCTCAACCAGCAGCCACAGTGAAATGTACAAAAATCAGGTGTAGCTACTCTACAGTTGTTGGCTGCAAAGGAATTGACCCTCTGCCTTAAAACAGAATTTCTAAGATCAGTATTTCAGTTTTCATTTTCCAAAAGCTCAATTAGAAAGTTTATTTCTGAGCAATAGAAGTGTCACCAACATTAGTGGGATTTATGATTGCAAATCATCAGATAAGTGATAGCATTCTGCTTCATTAATTCTTTAAGCTTCATTTTATGGCTTTCAGTAGGTGTTCTGTACTTGTACTATTCTCTCATATTTCTAAAATACATGTGTTTAGTTTTTATTTGTTCTCAGTGGTTTTATGCACTATGTTTAGAGTGCCGAATTTCAGTAACACTAGTTTAACTTTCAAGTATAATCATATATGTTAATTTTTTTCTTCTATACATGCACTATTCCCTTGTTCCCAGTATAATTGACATTTCAGTCTCAGCACAGTAAGAACACAATCATAGTTGTAAATGCATTGTCAGATTGTGCTTTGGTTTGCCAAAACTGTTCCTATATTAATTTGGGGTCATTGACTGTTAACAATATGAAATGTCATGAATATGAACTAAATCAATGTGATTACCACAGTGGAAAAATTAATCACCTAGCTTGTCTTTATCGTTTGACTACCAACAGATAGGAATCTATAAACATAAAGGCAACTAAAAAGCACCCAGGTATGCTCTTGCATATTTATACTCTTGATAATAATATCTTTGAAAAGAAGGCTGTAAAGGGCACATTCAACTTTTTATGTAAAAATACTGAGAAGTGAAAATATATTAAGTAAATGAACATAATTTACAATTCATTTTCCAACTCATAATAAATATTCATTATGTTAAGTCATAAAATACTTCAATAAAGAGCCAAGAAATAAGTAGTGAAGGTGTAAGAGAACAAACAAAAAGCAAGGCAGAAGGCTTTTATGCTGGTAAAATGGTGCCTTTTTTGTGGTCACCTGCAGAAAAAACCGAGAAATGCACTAAAAGACATGATAAGCATTTAAGGGGATTTTATTTGGAAAACAAAGCCAAAAGCTTTTGGTAGTATTTGTGTTACAATGGCTGTTTAAAAAATAAACTATGACAATATATTTGGATGGGTTACTGAATGGTAAAGCCAAGAAAATAACACAGAAGGATGATTCTACATTAAAAAATAAAGCAAAGGGATTTTGAAAGATAAATTTCAAAATCTCTAAAAGGCAGTAGGTAGTGGATTCATCATAGGTGCACAATGGTTCATAAGTATATTCTCTTATTTGTATATGAAATGTTACATTGTTGTACACATTGCTCTGTGATCATTTTTGTGATTGGCTTTAATTAATATAAAATGATCATGTGCTACCTTTCAGAGTGACCAGATCAAGACCTGTGAGTACTGCCTAAACAAAAGTTTCAGTCACATGAATGACTAGCTGTAGGAACATGTGATTACATTTGAAAACAGGCATTTCCTGCCAGAATTGCTATCAAGCTTATATAACATAAAAAAGGAACATTGGAACTTGACATCTTAAAAATCAAGTAACTGTAGAGCTCATATACCAAAGTCAGTGATACCTACAGAATTCTTTAGAAATACAAAACGAATGTGCCACATGATAAAAAAGGAAAACTGAGAAAGGGATCAATATAATTTTAATATACCATTAATATTCTTAATTCTATAATATTTCATACACTAAATGGGCTGCTAACATTTTCATATCTTAGTTATTGAAGAATTGTTGGCAAGTAATAAATGTTTATAAGAATCAAAAGATGGGAAAATTAAATATGACTTGGCATATCTTCAATATTTCTAAAGCTGAAGTTGAGCAGAATTTGGCTTCTCTTTTTCAGCAAAGTTTGGGACAGACACCTAGGTTTCAATTTGTTATGACATCTTTTGCACAAGTTGGTAATCATATTTTAAACAATATATATTTTAAATACTGTGGGGGTTTGTGGCAGGAAAATGCTACATATATTGTTTTCCTGTAATGCAATACAGTCAATATTTAACTTTCTAAAAATTATAGTGATAGATTTGGTTATAAAAGAACTATGAATTGCATATAGTATATATTTTTCTTTTCTGGTGATACTATTTGGCACTAAAAAAATCAGAATCCCTTTCTTGAAGATTATAATAATATCATTGATTACTCTGAGAAAAACTAGTTTAACATCTAAATATGTTCAGACAAGTAATTTCATAGATTAAATGTGTTCTCATATGCTTTTTTCTATCCTGTAAATTCAAAGAATAGATTGGAAAATTTCTTTCAGGATCAAAGGATCCTGTTCTAAATTGGTCATTTTTTTAATTAATTCAAAAATAATCATAAAAATATCTATTTTATTTGTCATTTCCTTGGGAACTGATATAAGTCTCCCTTAATTCAATGACATGAAAGTGCTTTGATGATTTTGTGTCCTAGAATGAAAAGCTCCCAAACAAGATTAAAGTTGGTAACATAAAGAGTAGTTCTTTAATAAAAGCTTTCAGGTGCACAAAATACAGGTATGTGTACACACGACATTGGAATATCACAATTTTTATAAATTTAATTATTTAGTCTATCTAGCAAGTACATCTAATAGGAAACTGGTTGCCCTGGTAACCCAGGCTTGGGTCTGCCCCTTGGAGTCTCTGCAAGGGCTCTTAGCCCTATATTTTTTTATGTGTCCCAACTGCGAGTGCAAAACAGGGTGTCCTTGTTAGACATTCTTTTTTTGAAAATAAGACTAAACAGAATTTTAAGAAGATGGCATAATATGTGAGAAAGTGTAATCCACTATTCTAAAGTGTGAGAAAGTGTTAAAAATTATACAGCTATATATTGAAAACCTACAAAGGTGTAAAGAATATATAAAAAGCTAAAAGTCTGTAGGCATCAATTTAATATTAATCTACTTTTCTACAGTCTTTCATTAAACCTAATCAAAATACCAGAATAATATGAGCAAATTAATTGGCATATTACTGGCAATAGTATGTAACTAGCTATACTTTCTTTAGAGCTTTTCCTCTTCCTTTTACTTTTCTATTTTCATACACCATGTTTTAGTTCAGGATTTTAGAAATTCTATGTGTGATAACATTTAATGCCATCAACAGTCCTAAGAGTAGAAACTTATTGTAAGGTTATGGTTAATTGCAGTCAGTGTCAAAAAAAAGACATTTGTAAATGGGCAAATGCTATTTCATGTCTTTGATGATTTGTTGAGTATGTATTTGAATATAAATTTCCTTCATATTTCCTCTTGAACATTTACCGCTAACATCTATTCCTCTCATTGTCTTTGTCATCTGCTTGTAGTTTGGCTTTACTTATCAAAGTTAAGTTTCGTTTAAAACTCTTTTTTAACAGTTCCCACTCTTCTTAACTTAAAATAGTTTTAATATGCTATATACACAACTTACATTGACAACTGGAAACTAGGGAGAGGCTAAAAGAAATCCAAATCTATATTTTGCTGTCCACAAGCTCCTCTTTCATTCATGGACCTGTATGTTTGGTTTTTGTTTAAAGTGTTCTCAATTCTAGTTTTAGTTGGCTTCTTCTATTAATGCAACTTCTGATAGCTTGTCTCTTTCATAACTGTTAGAAGATTCAAAACTTCTTCTTAGCACTAATTTTACTGCCAGTCCCCAATGCTGCAGTGACTCTGAGAAGTTGAACTAACTACTCCCTAGATCAATTCCCAACCATGTGAACACATGGTCACAGACCACCTCTGTTAGACACACCTGAACACGCAATGAATGAATATAACAAACAGATTTCTTCCACAGAAAATTCATGACTGTAAATCATATTCTGTTATGAGATCCAAGTCCAGGATCTGAAAACTGGGTTAACCTTAGTGGAAAAAAAATGAGAGAATAAAATTATTTTCAAATATTTTTATGTTTTAGCACCATGAATAATTTAAGGTCTAATAACAAATTAGTACACCTTTTTATTGTGACTTGGTAAACTGAGGAATTCAACACATTCTGATTTTCCTGGAGCAGTGGAGGCTCATGATTTTCCCACCTAAAGGATACAAATTACCTGCTTCAAAAATAACTCTAACATCAGTAAAAAAATGACATGCAGCTGAAGACTGAAGGAGTATTATCATACAGTATTCTAGCATCAGATGGTATATATGAAGATTAGGGGTCACATTTGAGAAGACACCAATGCAACCTGGATGTTCCTAGTGGAAGTCTGCATGTCAAACAGATGAAATTGTTAAAATCCAGTGGTATTTTAACTAAATGACAAAGCAGTGAAAATTTGGCAGTTGTAGATGTTTAGATATGTCACTGTTTTCACTGAAGTCTAAGTCAGTGAATAATTATTAAGGGTTACATTTTAAAATATGCCAACATGTAATTTTTCAAAATATCCTCTTGGAACCTGTATTCCCAGGGGGAAGGTTCTGCACCCAGACAACTTGAAATGAACTGGGAGTTTTACTCACATTTTGTAGTTAAGCTCATAATTTGAAAGTATTTGTATGTTAGCTTGTTCCATTTGCTCCAGACAGTTTTTGACTGTACTTTAACACAGACTGTGTTCCAGTAGGTACCAACATGAATTAAGGAAAGAGACTGAAATGAGACAGAATTAAAGCAGTATCCCCTTACTAAATTAACTGTTTCTACATTGATCTGTTCAGGATAGAAATGCAGGGGTCCAAGGCATGTTGTTGAAGCCACGGCATGTTGTTGAAGCCAAGGAGAAATATGGGGGAAATGCATTTGGGCTACAACATGGAAAGAAAGTGCAAAGGGGCAATTTTCCCTCGAGCAGGATTATGTACATGGTGTGCTGCATTTTCAGCCTCAACACAGAAAATTAATTGTAGGAAATATTAACTACCCTCTACAGAATTACTCTTAGAGCAAAAAGTTCTAACGCATATTCATGAAATCAAGCAATTGTGTTAAAGTAACAAATTAGGGCTGTTATTCTGTGCATTCAAATACTTTGTTAAGTGGAAGTGAACAAGAAAGGTTCATGCACTTCTCCCTTTGTACAGTGCATTGAAAACTTTGTCTTAAATGTCCAGGGGATTTTCTGCAATCAACACCATTTGGATAGCTCCTGTTGGAATGTCTTTTGTTCAGTATGAAGATCTTATACAGTAGTCTTAGAAAAATAATAGGTACATCAAGGACCAAGAAAACACCAAAAGAACCAAACCAACACCAAAACCAGTGACAAAAATCACCAAACCAATCCAGCCAACCAACCAACCCAAAGAAATAATTTTAAATAAAGAAGGAAGCCAGGATATTCCAAATATTTGCCAGAATGTGCTTTTCTTGTTTTGTGCAAGGTATGTGGTTTTCACCAGTGGCTACAATACAAGCTGGACTATAAAGACAAGAGAACCTGTGTAATAACTTTCATCTAGAATAGAAAGATTCTTATCCTGTTATTTACCCATACACCATAAATGTAAAATTTTGTAGCCACAGTTGTGTTGTATCTGTTAAAATTATTTGCTGAGTTGACTCTTGTCTGTGCAGTTGGGCATATAAAAATAGAAGTAGGGCATATAAAAATAGACACAATGGTATTATATATTCTCTTATTAACAGTGAATTTCCATGTCAAGTCTTTTACTGCTACTACTGAGTACTTACACTCAAATAGAAAATTTCTCAAAAAATATCATAGGTAAATTTCTGTCACTGAATGGAGTTCTTTTTGACTATTCCAAACTGATGTTTGGTAAATTTCTGTCACTGAATGGAGTTCTTCTTGACTATTCCAAACTGATGTTTTTGATGGCATTTCTCACCATTTGTGGCTGATTAATCCAGATATCTCTTCGAAAAAAGCTAAACTCAAATTCCATTTTAAAGCTGCAATTCATATACACACAAAGTAAAAGCAAAAATCCATATACATTACAACGTATGGAAACTGATAACTAAGGAATACAGTACATTTCTTCTTCAAGACTCTCTTCACCATGCTCATTCACTCACTTCCTGTACCTCAGAAGGTCACAGAGCAGATCCTCATGGAAGCAATGTTAAGGCATATGCAAGGGAAGGAGGTGATCTGAGACAGCCAGCACAACTTCACTAAGGAAAATCATGTCTGACCAATCTGGTGGCTGTCTATGATAATGCAACAATCACCAAGGGAAGACCAACGGATGTCATTTACCTAGTCTTCTGCAAAACAGTGTCGTAGGATATCCTTGTCTCCAAACTGGAGAGACATGGATTTGAAAGGTGGACTTTTCCGTGGATAAACTGCTGGCTGGATGGACTCATCCAGAGGCTTGCAGCCAATGGCTCTGCGTTCAGGTAAAGGCCAATGACAAGTGGTGTCCCTCAGGTCTCTGTACTGGGACTGGTACTCTTTAATATCTTTATCAATGACATAGCGAGATTAAGTGCAGATGACATGAAAGTGAGTGGTGCAGTTGAGAGGCCTGAAGGACAGGGTGCCATCCAGGGGCATGTGGACAAACACGAGAAGAGGGCCCATGAGAACCTCATGAAGTTCAACAAGTCCAAGTGCAAGGTGCTGCACCTGGATAATGGCAATCCCAGACATGAATACAAACTGGGAGAAGGACTCATTGAGAACAACCATGCTGAGAAGGATGTGGGGATTCTCATGAATGAAAAACTGGACATGAGCTGACACTGTGTTCACAGCCTAGAAGGCCAGCCACATCCTGGGCTGTATCAAAAGATGAGTGGCCAGCAGGCTGAGGAAGGTGATTCCTTCTCTCTACTCTGCTCTTGTGTGACTCCACCTGGAGTACTTTGTCCAGCTCTGGGATCCTCAGCACAAGACAGATCTATTAGACTGGCTTCAGAGGAGGGCCATGAAGGGGCTCAGAGGGCTGGAGGTCCTTTGCAATGAAGACAGGCTGAGAGAACGGGGGTTGTTCAGTCTGAAGAAAAGTCTGTGCAGAGAGCTCATTGAGGCCTTAAAGGGGGCTTACAAAAAGGAAAGTGACTTTTTACACAAGCAGAAAGTGATAGGACAAGGGGGAATGGTTTTAGCCTAAAAGGAGATTAAGATTAGGTGTTAGTAAAATATTCTTTACTGTGAGGGTAGTGAGACACTGCAACACATTGGCCAGAGAAGTTGTGGGTTCCCCATCCTTGGAGGTGTGCCAAGCCAGGTTTCATGGGATCTCTGAGCAACCGGGTCAAGTGAAAGGTGATCCTGCCCATGGTGGAGGGCTTGGAACTAGATGGTTGTTAAGGTCCCTTCCAACTCAAACCGTTCTATGGTTCACAGTTGTCTATCCTGTCACAAATCTTAATTTTTGGCCCGGCTATTGTTGAGGAAAAACATACTTTGAAGACTACAGTAGTGGATATCCAAGGAAGCCATTTGTCTGCACTAATTTGGAAATACTGATGTTTTTCTTTTTACAGCTTTTAAAAATTTTATTTGAAACAGTTCAGTTGGATCTATGTTAAAAACTGATTGTGAAACAGTGGGTTATGAAGGATTGTGTGCTGTGTAAAGAAGCAGGGTCTATAACCTCTCACTTCCAAAACATCTTAATATTCTACTGCCTTATTAGAAAAACTGCATAATATTTTTGAAAAGTGTAAAATTGTTTCTGCTGCCAGTTGGGTCCAATAAACAGGCTTTCCGCCTTTTCTTATATGGAGTTTCATATTAGCATATATATATATTAAATCATTGGGAGATAACTGCATGAAATTCACTATATAATTACCAGAACTCTTTGTACAGGAGTCGCTAAGACAATGGAACAAATGGCAATTTGCTGGCAATAATTCAAAACTAACAAGAAGTGCTTTTCAGAACTGAACACATAGAGAAGCAAGTAAATATAATGATATTCAGGGAAAATAGATAATGAGTTATTTCTGCAATAAGTTTGTAATTACATATCTGTAGAAAAAGACTACCTCTACCTTTCAAAATCATAGACAGTGTAATGTATTTAGTTAAAGGAAGATTTTCATCTAAGAAGTAGCTTATTATTGATATTACTTTGTTCATATTTCTCAGTCAAAAGATTGTAACGTGGCATTTTGACTATCAACAACTTTAAAAGTAGAGTAATTCCTTATTTAGAAGCTAGTGACAATTTTGAAGATTATTATAGAGTAGAACATTTTGTCACACAGGGTTAGCATAATTTTTCTATATATTTTCTTAAAAAGTATAAGAGTAGGTACATATATTGAGTTTTTATAAACAGTGTGTTTCATATAAGATGGTTGTCAAATCCCTGAGTCAGAATCTCACCTCTTACATAACATCTTTAATGATGTAAACTTGCCTGTATGAAGAAACACTGAATTAGAATAAAAAGCAGAGAGAGTTCAGGTTTCTATAGCACTTCTTTTCCCTCCTTCTGGACAAAGCCAAAATAGAGCTCTCTTACCTCAAACTGATGTGACTAGCTACTTCTGAATCCTGTAAGATCAACAGAGAGAGATGCAGAAAGTATGATTTATATTTCAAAGTACCTGTTAATTATTGTGACTGACTTTGCTTTTGTTAAACAAATTTTTCTGAGAAAAAACCCAACAGCTTGTTTTGAAAGCCTCTTATATCTTCTATATGACGTGGGATAAAAATAAATAAAATATGGCTCATGTAGATATTAAGTTTATGTCTAGTATTAATACTGAAGACGTCTTCATTTAGTCTATTTAAAAAAAAAAAACAACAACCAATCATTCTTCTTCATTTGGCTTTGCAGAATAAATTATTCTGTTCTTCTCATGGTTTCAGATGTGAGTTTCGAAGGCAAGATACTGGTTAATATGGTAGTATAACCATTTATATTTAGAGGTATGTAAGTTATTCATAGTGTTTATAGAAAATTTTTGAATCTAACATCTCTGAATAAATACAATATTATGCAATTTATATGGAGAAGTTTCCATTAAATATTTTTACCACCGAGCAAGAATTTAATGGGTTTCATAAATATCACTATAAAAAACATTGTCAATTGTCTCCTGCAGCTACACTATTTTTGTTCACTTTAAAAATTAATTGATGCATATTTTTTTATGGTAAATGTAATGAACAGGTTTAAAATGTATGCCTTTCTGCTTTGTTTTTTAACTCTTAACTTTCTGGAAGGTAGCCAGAAGTATTAACAAACAAAATGAAAGCATAACATTTAAAAAGTTTTAACTTCTGAAACCTGGGACTTCTGCCCAGGAGACATTGATTAAAGAAAACATTGTGGCAGTCATTCAAGAATGGGAGTGATGCTTCCTTTAGGTCTACAGAATATGTCACTGTTTAGGAACTGTAAACTGCATGAAATAGGTTTAATAGAAGTTAATTTGCATTACTATTCCATATCCAGGATATTAATTTGAAAAAGGTTATACTTTTACTTCTGTGAGGTGCTTTTCAAATGAAAAGTTATTTAAAGGCTAAAATCAATTGGCTACAGAGTACCATGTTTTCTGATGGGAATAATAGAGAAAAGATGACTGAAAGTTGTTTTTTACAAGAACAGAGTTTTTACCTCTGGTTATTATCCGCTCATACATTCATCATTACATACTACTCATTTTTTTTTATTATATTTATTTATTTTATTGCCTAAGACCGTTTGTACTTGTATGAAATTCAGAAAACATTGATTTACTTAAATTATTCAATGCTTTAGTATATGGCTATTATGTAATTTAACACTTTAGACAAATCAATACCCTTTTAAAAATTGCTTTCTTTATTCAGAAGATTTATATATGTACCTTTCTGGACTCATTCGTTTGCTATAGGGTGATGATGTTTTATCCGTAATCTATTTTAAGACTATAAGGGATTATATAAATATACATATGTATAAATACATAAATAGTTACAAGTAAAATGAATAATTTAACCTGCCTAAAGCAAGCTGTAATGTAGAATATGGCTTTACATTTACAACATTATTCTCAGACATATCATGATATGGCCATATAAATCTACTTTGTTAAACTTGTAATCATTGCTGGATGTTAAGGTTGTCTCTTTCCAGCATTTTAGACTGGAAATTTTGACTTTTGACAGAGAACAGCCTTCAGTCGTCTGTGGAAAGGTCTAAAGCAGAGGATAAGTCTTGAGCACTAATGGATTTTTGTAGTTGGGTTACAGATGAGAAGTGTGTGATCAAATATGACAAGTGAAAACATCACCTACAGGTTGATAACTCCATCACAAAGAAATAAATCTGTGCCATGTTCTTACTGAAGTCCTGTAATTTTTGTAGTATACAAAAGCACAGTCCTGAGATAATGCTTTTGTACAGTAAGGGCACTGATCCCTTATTCCACATACACAATCTTGGTGCCTAAACAAAAGTTATTTTAAAAAATAAAAAGTTTCCCATTGATTAAAATAGGCATTTATTCACATCAAAAGAATTCATATTTTTAACCAAATGTATACTAGAACAAAGAACCTATTGAACAAGCAGGTTGTACAGCACCATTTCTCTGCAAGAAAATCTTTTTCGCTTGCTAAATAGAGCAATGAAAAGCTGAGGATTAATCCTGAGAGAATTTATTATTCAAATTACGTCTCTATTAAGAAATGTATTGACAACCGTATACAAGCTTTCATATTTGAATAGAAATGAAGTATTTCATTAGCTCAGTTGGTTAGACCATGGTGCTAATAACACCAAGGTAGGTGTTATATCCACATATGAGCCTTTCACTTAAAAGTTGGATTTGGTGATCCTTGTGGGTCCCTTCCAACTCAGAATATTCTGTGGTCTGTGAACATTGCTATTATCTCTTCCACTGCAAAAATCTCCAGGAAAAAACCAAAATCCTATATTTGGGTTCTTTATTAGTTATTTACTTCTTTAAAATTAGAGTGCATGCTGACTATTCATTTTGATTGTTCAGTTTTTCATGCTCATGTTGGACAGCTGACGAATTAGCAGGATTATCTTTTTTTCTCGTTTAAAGTTTTCAATTTTTCACCTATTTCAAACACGTAAAAATCCGTTTTGCCTGCCAATTAACAGTTTTACTTCCTTTGTCTCATTCCTTTTCTTAGCAATGTTAGCTCCCATAGACTTGTGTTAACTCACATTAATGCTCTGGAACTATGTCTATCTCATCAATAGCAGTATACAAAATTATTTCTAAAGCTTAAAATTGTACATACAATTCATATGCATAATTCATTTCCACAGAGGTTTAAAGTTCAAGCTTGCTGCATTGCAAAATTCCTTCTGTTTTGCTCCAGGCTCCATGAAACTGCTTTAGATCTTGAAAATAAAAATACTCTGTAGGTAGCAGTATGGATCAGTTTATTCAATCATCTGTCCTATCTGAAACTGCATAATGTGGCCATTAAGAAACACCTTTAAGAATCTTAAACAACCCAATTTTTAGAGGTCAGGATGCAGTTACATTGAAATAGTATTTCTAGAGTTTTCTAGAGTTTTCTGCAGTAACATACATATTTTCTGCAATATTTGCCATATTACTGATATTTTGTCAGATGCAGAAATATTTTTACTGGAAGGGCTTATACTTGGGAATTATTCAACTCTCATGCAGAATCATATCTATTTATCCTGTGAGGTGCTGTAAGGAAGTATTCTACTATTTCAAGTATTAGAAAAAGAAGTGACCATTTATAGGTTCTTACTGTGCAATGAGTGTATACTCAATAATGAGTGAAAGATTACTCCGCCCATGGCAGGTGGGACAGACTACCTTTAAAAGTCTGTTTCAACCCAGACCATTCCATGATTCTGGCCACCAATCTGCCTTCTGGCCACGCAGAACTTTTGCCTGACTTGGAAGCACACAGAGAGGAAGGGCCAACTGGAAGTTCCCACTGCCTTCTTGTTCCACTAAAGAATGGTCTTAAAATTACTCAAGAATCATGATTAGAAGGTATCTTCCAAGAGATAGAAGGTGTAAGCTGCAAAGTGGATATATCATGAATTCTGGGAATTATATGCTAATATAAGGAATTGAAATTTAATAATAACAGTCTAAGAACATATTGCCAGTTTTACAGTGTTCCGGAAGAGAAGCGCAGATTGTTTGCAGCTTTGCTGGGAATGTCTTTCAAACAAACATAGAATATATATGTTAAAGTATCCAAAGAGGCTCTTAGGGAGTTTTTACTTTCTGCTTGCTGAATGAATGCTTTCAGTAGGAGATTCTACATATGGGGTAACAATGGTCTTGACTGATTAAAACAGAAAAACCCACTGACATGTCATGGTGAAAAAGCCATTAAGATATGAGGAAGAAAGTTGAAACTATCATTCTACTCTATAATGGTGTGCACTAATGTAGTATAGATTTCATAACAAGACAGGAACAGAAGGCTCATCCAAAGCATTTAGTAGACGAGTGGAATAATTACTTGGATTTATAACACTGGGAGACATTGTACTGGGCAATTCAAAAAAGGACACTTATTTCTTATTTCTTAAAAATCCTTTCCATATAACCAGAGCATTCCAGTGGACTGAGCCACCAGCAGCCTGGTTAATTCCATATGTAACAATCAGGACCTAGTGCACCTAATTAATAAACAGATGGCAATAGCCCTGTGGGTCTTTAAGTCAGTAAGGGCTTTTGTGCTCCACTGGTTATGTCACAATATCCTTTCTTAAGGGATGCATATGCCAAGACTGTATAATGGCACAGCAGATGCTTCATCTTGGTTTCAGCAAGGCAGGAAGCCTGCCAAGATCCCAAGGTAGTGTCCAGACAGTTATGGAATGAGCTTAATCTTGTTACAGCAGGAGGCAGAGTCTACCCCAGGAGCGATGAGGAGAATAATTCAGCGTGGAAGTGATTTTGCAATTCAGAGAACAAGTAGGATTGTAGTGGAGTGACCTCTTTAGGTAACACAATGCATGACCAACTTCCTAGAGAAAGGCTTGGCACCCACCACTCTGATGAGTGTGCTGTTGACCTTTCTAGTTTAGCTCTGTCTTGTGGCATCCCCATACACTGTATGACCACAGCAATTCAAAAACATCTAGGAAGTTTCTGTCTTAAGACGTGGGCACAAGAATGAGGTAAGAGTCATGGTGCAATGGCGAATATTTAGCTAAACATGCATTAGCATCATGAATGCTACTGCTGACTATAGTGGAAAATATTGTTAGAATTTCATTTTGGATTTAGAGTGCCATTTTTTGGCACACTCAGCGTACACAATTTTCAAACTATTGATAAACAATATTTTGGTTGGAACTGTGAATATAAATATTATTCTGTGCACAACAGTGGAAAGATTTATCATATATGTAAAAACCTAGCAGGTCGAGGGCTACTGGCCTGCCTATTTAGATGACTTCTGTACCATTCTAATATTAAAAAAAATTGGGGACACTAGTTGTCAAGTAGCACACTGTAAGAGAACTCCTCTTTTCTGATTCCACCAAGAAGAAATATCTGCAAGTGTTAATGTCACTTATAATGTCAGCATGAATTCATTCTGAAGAACTGTAAGTATGTCAGTTCCTTTCTGTTTGTTCAGAAGAGATCCAGCTTGTTGGAATGGCTATCCAATTCCTCCAGGAGAGGCATTTGCTCTAAAATGATGCCTGCTTAATTGTAGGAGTCTGTGAGAACTGGGACACAGTCTTGTTTCTGAGCAGTCTGTAACTGCAGGAACTTCTAAGGCAATGTCTGCTAGCCACAAACATGACCAAAGGTATCTGTAATTATTTAACCCAGTATAATACCAGGATGGACTAGATTTTGGGGGATTCCCTATAATACAGGTTAGACATGGATTTTTTTTGGACAAGTAAAAAAGCCATTTATGGTTTTACCATTCACAGATATAGTTCCTGTTTTACAGTCACTTTTTATTAAATTTATTAGTGGCAAGGGGACAGAAATTAAGCCAAAATGTAATTTTTTAAGTAGCTACTTTGCTTTGTGGCAAGCTGGATTAGTCAGGCGAGAGAAATCTCTCACTGAAGAAGATTTGTTACTTGTGACATCTTCTATGATTTCACTGTTATAGAATGGCCAGTAAATAAGGAAGACAAGCAGAGAAGTCTTATCATTTTCTGCCACATCCTAAAGAATCCACTACTTCAGTAGCCTCTTGCCTATGACTGAATAATGTCATCTACAGACTACCGAGTTTACTTGATACAAGTACCACCTGCAGAGTCATGAGTGACAAGTACTGTTAATGCCATAAAGCTCCAGAAACAGTGTGTGCCTAGTTCCTTCCTTTGGTATTCAGGGAGAAAATTCCACTGAGTCATGTTAAATATCCTTTTATAGGCATGAGAAATTCTGCCTTGGTTCTCATAATCTTTCTGCTTTAATTTAAATTAATACTGTTGACTGATTCTCTTTAAGAATCCTATGCAAAATTATGCTTACAAGTCAGCTTTAAAGATCTGAAAATTGCTTAATGTAGCATTTAGGCACAACGGTCTTTGGAATAGTACTATAATTGCAGGGGAGGATAGAGTCCATCAGTTCCCTGTACTAGAAGGAATGCTCTTCTTTTTTTTTCTTTTTTACTGATGCATTAAAATCAGAAAAGGAGCTAACCTGACTGGTAGTGCTTCAGAGGTCCTGGGGGTGTATCTACACTAGTGCTTTAGCTGAGATCAGTAATGCAGTTATGAAGCAACTGTCCCCACCATCCTACTTACTGTACTTGGTCTCACATTACCTTGCAGCTGCAGAGCACATGCACAGAATCTTTCTGGGAAGAAACTAAACTGGAATACATGTTCCAGGAACATGCCTAATGCTTTTGACAGGCAGTCTGTACACAGGACCAGGCTGCCATTAGTCTGAAGCAATTGATTTGATTCCATTTTCATTATAATGGCTTTACTGACTTAAATTTCTCCTCTCTGGTATCGTAGTCACATGGTAAAATCTTTAGTATTTAGTATTTAAGTTGCTTTAGTAACTTTTGGGCATACCTTTATGGAATTCCATTGTGTGAAAGCATTGTGCTTTCCCTATTGCCTTTTTTCAAACGGTATGCCATGATGGAAAACTTAAATCCCTTGCCCAACTGGACAAGTTAAATCTCAGAGTCACCATCAAATGTCACAATTTCCACATAATCTTTCACTTTGTGTGAACAATATCCTCAGCTGCCTAAATTGCAGGCTTTTTTGTCTGCCCTTTAGAGTGACTGAACACATTAAATTCTATGGAATTTGGCATATAAAAAAGGTACTGTCTCCTCTATATTTTTTTCTATTGCCACCCTGGGTTGCTTTTATTAACTTCTTTTTCTTTCATTTGGGGATTTTTAAAACCTTCCATTTTTATATAGTACCAAAAACGTTCTCTGATCAAGTAGGCACCAGAGGACCTAAGATAAGGTTATTGCAAAGGCAGGGTGAGAACACCTTAACAGAGAGACTCTTGAATGGGATGTCAAATATCAGGGGTCCTGCTTGCCAGTGCTGCTTCTGCTGTATAGGAAAGAGCATGGCTTCTGTGGTAACTGGGAAGAAGAAAATAACAAGAAATGGGATTCTGCATCCTAGAAATCAAAATATTTTGTTAGATATTGGACTTCGGCTACGTGATACAGGCCATCTATATGATACAGATCACTTCAGTGCTTAGGTTTAATTTCTTCAAAACCAGATTAAATGGTATTTCAAATGCTTCAAATGGAGGAGAAATTCACCCACTTGCTGGGTAAATGTCTCTATTCCCAGTGGAAAAAAGGTTATCAGTACCAAACACTTTTAGATCACTCTGACAGAAATAGAATACACAGAGAATAAGCTTTCACCAACAAGGAAGAAATGCTCTTGTGTAGTTATTTCATGAAAACTAACAGTGCTATCAAACATTTCTCTGTAAGGCAAAACTGGAGGTGAGTCAAGATATTCACAGTATGCTGGCTCCTGCCTTTATGGCAATTAAATGCATCACTGAATTCTGTTACAGAAAATTTACAAGAGATAGGCCTTGTGCTGTGTCTCCTGATGATTATTTGGGCTTATCAATGAGATAAATAAAAGATCTTCACAATATCCCTACCACAGTGTGCCTGATAGCCTCTAATAGTACAACTATCAAGTGGCTAAAATAAGCTTCTTATAGCCAGGTTCATTTTTCCTAACAGGAAACGAGGCATAGATAAAAGGTTTAAACCAGTACTGACTTATATCTGTTGCCCCTTACCTCCAATTTACCCTTCCATTTTAAAGCTCCCAAGTATCTCAATTTCTGAATGACAGAGCTGAATGCAACCTCTCATTGCAATGTCCTTTTTAAATACTTTCTCTTCTCCTTCTGTGTCTTTCTCTCAGGATGAGAAATCATTTTCCCTTGCCCTTCCTCTCCAACCCAGCAGATCCAATACTGAATTTAAGTATTTTCTTTTGTTCTTATACCTGTAGTATCTGGTACTGGGCTGCAGCAAGGACCTGTTTTCTCTTTAATTACTTGTGTTTTTCAAAAGACATGTGATACAAAGATAGTACACCATACTTGGCAACATTTTATTTCCTGTGTGTCTCCTTCTTCTTTGCCTCCTCTGATTTAATGCAATACTTCATTATACTCATAATGACTTGGTCCTAAGAGTGATAGAGAAATGCTTTGATATTAACCTTAAAATACCTTAAAAACACTTCAGTTCTGTATTCTTGCATTGTGAATGTATATAATTCATTAATTTAATTTGTAAAGGGATTACTTCAGAATAATCTCATTAGAGATGATCATATTATCCAGATAGACTTACATAAGACAATCTCATTAACTGTGCCTCAGGATGTCACTTCAGGTATCTCTTTTGTACCCCGATATAAACTCATTACATGCTTCAAATTGGCTTCGAACCTTAAACTGACAAGTGTTCTGTATGATGTATGTTAACCAGGTTTAGTATATTTGGGTTTATAATTTGTGAATATAGATGTTTCCAGTAAAAAATTAAAGAATTTAAAGGCAAGTAGAGATTTAAAATACTGCAGAACCACAAACTGGTATTATTTTCTATCTTGCATAACATATGCAGTTCATATCTTCAAATATTTTAGATTTTGTTGCTCAGACTTAGTTTTTCATCCACTTTTTATATTGTTGCAGGTTTCTAATATAGACTAGCTGAAACTAGTAATAGACGATTCCTGTTGATTTTGAGATGATTTAAAATTAGTCCCTCTTGTTCCTGATTTTACATACAAAATTATAAACCAAATTAGATGAAAAAACCCCCAGCAATAAATGATCCTGTGCTTATTGAAGGAGGAACAGATTTCTATTCCAAAATATATGGTGAGGAAAGAACTGCATTATGTATAACTATGAGCAGTTTCAGAAATTTGACCCTGCAAAATAAAAATATATTTTTATGTAATTATCAATGATTTTTATGTACGTTGGGTTTTAAATGCAGGAACCCAGCTGTCTATGCCTTCTAGAACAAAGAAGAATAATATTTGGATTTGAGCTGCTAGAAAAAGAAGGTTAATGCAGAACTAGGGGAACATGAAGAATTCATCCCTGTTCCTTGGCTATGACTTTTTTTAACGCCTTAAAAGTATTTCCCTCAGCATTCTGTAAACAGGACAATGAACTATAGAGTTAAACTCTTCTGTCAGTTTTTGGTGGCAACTGAATCTTTGGTGCCAATCTTTCTACTTTACTTAACAATCTGATAAGGTTTGTCAAATGGTTATTTCAGTTCCCTAAACTAGCAATCAAATAGACTGGCTTCATTCCCCCTTCAAGCAGTTGTTCTTTTAACCGAAAAGGGTGGTGTTTTTCATTTTTCTTTTTTCAGCACAAACTAATAATACACATCAAGGATGTGCTATTTACTTTTGGCTAGTTTTCCATAAGATATCAATTTAAAAATTTTTGTAAGAGTAAACTTCTATAAGAGCATACAATATGGTATAATGCCACAACTTTAGGTTATCACAGATGATTTACACTTTGAAATTTTGTTCAAATTGTACTTCTGACGTGTCTGAAAGGAAAATATTATAGAGCAGTGTGAACCTTGCTTCCCTAGAGGAGGACAGTTCAAGAATAAGAAGTTGCATAGCTACCACTAGACTCTTCTGTAGGACTCTGAAATGAGATCCGTGATTTGAGGTAGCCATATTGAAAGTCTGCATGCAGGCAGTATTAGAACTGTTCCAGTGACATACAGGCAAGTGCCCACATTATAATAACATATAGCTCTGCTTCCTCTTTGTCTCACATAAGACTGCCACTACCACAAGAATGGTTAAAAGTGCTTGAAAAGCTGTTCTTGATGAAGAATGGCAGACTGAGACTGAAGCACTACCACAGCAAGACTGTGATTATAGTGGAAAACAAAGGAAAGAAAAATTGCAGAAATGTTCTAATACCCTGTTTGGAAAGCACAAAGAACAGTTCATTAATTTTGTTTAAGGTTTACATAAGGCAAAGCAGAATTCCAAAGCATTATATTCTGTCAGTTCTGGTTGGCTGGGAGACACTGCTGCATTCTGGAAAGTGGGCTTGTTTTGTGGTATTTATGTTCATTATTTTGTCAATTCTTGGCAGGGCCAAGGTAACACAACATGATGAAATTCAAAGCTAGCATGCTGGAGTTTATCCAGCCATCCCAGACATGTGTGAGAACAGAGCAGCAGAAACTATCATAGTAAAATATTCTATCCAGTGAGGCTGGTACTCGAAACTTTTAACATGCAGTCACCAAAACTGCCTTTCTTAATTTATTTAGTGATATGATATTATGGAAAATAATTTTCCTAAAGAATGACTCAAGTCTTTAGTTTCTTATGAAAGTATTTCAGAGAACTCTGCTTATGTTAGCTCTAGCAGCATCATGCTGGGAAAGACACAAGTCAGAGAGACCACTCTCAAGCCATATACTTTTGTCTAGCTACAAACAGCGTCCTAAATCTACACTGAATACGCAGTAGGAAAAAAACTCAGTAGTAATTTCAGAAATGAGTGTGATGTAGTACAAAGCTGTTTAACATGCTAGTTCTATTTACCTCTAATTTTAGACTCTGTGTGGATATGCAGTGCAGTCTTATAACCTTGACGCAAGAATGGCAACAGAAAGATCAATACTGGAAGAAATGACTGTAATATATTACTGAGCTATAGAGAGCTGAGTGAAAGACGATGACCTAAAAGCAGGAATAATTAAACACTGGTGACTGATAGCAGACGAATTCCACAAAAGCAGTGTAGCTGAAATTATCACCTGTGTTCGTGGGAAAAGTTTCCCTATTTTCTTTGAATTAACTGATTTCAAATTGTAAGATTATCTGTAAAACGCTAAAAATGTGTGAGAAATTTTTTTTTAGGAAAATCTCTACATCTAGCTGAATAACAAGGTGGAGAAAAAGCAACACTGTGTATGTGGCTGTCCCCACATACACATTGAAATGCTTTTTTTCCCTCCTTCACAGTTATTGGGGAAATGTATGCCCACATTTGAGAGCATATTAGGAACATCTGCCTCTTTATATGTGGGAAGGCATCTTAGCTTGCTCTGTAATTTTAGTTTCTAATATACACTAATAATTTGTGTTATGAGGGAATAAGATGTTTGATTTTGAAGTACAGTTCACCAAATGCGGCTCAGAATGACATATTCTGTTCTTCCATATGATGCCGGAACTTTATCTGAAATATCTAAGAAAGTTTGAATATCAAGTTTTATGGTACAGGAAATGACAATTACATTACTTTAGAGAAATAATTATGGCAAATTGACATTTCTATAAAATTCTTGAAATAAGGTTTACAAGAGAAATTCAGCTAGGCTTTAATTATGACACTGTTAATGATGTGTGTTAAATCGAAAAGAATTGGGGTCAGGAAGATAGACTTCTTAGTGAGCTATGTTGGGGGAAGTGGCTTTTAGACCTTTTGAGATGAGATTATTAACGCTTGAAGAAAAAATGTCTCTTAAACTGATGAAACAGAAGCAGGAAAACCCCATAGTATTTACCCTAGGTGCTGTGCAGACGCATGGTGAAATGTAAGCTGCTCCCTGAAATGCAGCATGTGTGTTGAGGGGAAATACCATCAGCACAGACTATCCAATGAACAAATGACATGTTTTTGTTGCTCTGGTTTTGGTCAACCCATTAGAGATACTCCTCCTAGTACAGTACTTCCCTGTGTGTTGAGTCACATGTATTAACACTGGCCTTTTATGTCATGATAGAGCATTTGATTCTTTTACATAAAAGAACTGAATTTAGGACTCAGTCCCGTCATTCATGCTCCCTAACTAAGAACACCATTGCTAAAGCAATCTTACACATTTGGAAAATGGCAGAATTTGCACTGTTTAATTCCACTATTACTTATAGAAAATGGAATTTTCTAGTACACTAAACTAAAAATATGTCTAAATGAATACATAAGTTTATTCAGTAATTTTCTGGGACTGTGTTGTATTATTGTAAAAGCCTGCTGAAAATGTTTGTTTAAGGGTTCTGATGAGATAGTCTTTTGCTACACTTCCTATTTTTTAGCTTAGAGTTGTGCAGTAATAACAGCATATCAACATCTGAAGAATGGTCTGGGAGCAATTGCAGTTTTCCCTGTGGACTTGATAAAAAATTGAGAATCACTACCTAAAAAACTGTATTACCTTTCTTTACATCTGCAGAATTTTTCTATCTATCCAAAATGTCAAAAGGAAGTATCTTTGAATTTGTTTCTACTGCTTTTAATAATTTAAATCTCAGAAATATTTTTTATAAATAAAACAAAAACTGTAGCAGAGTATTGAAACTTTAATGTCATTGTACAGTGAGCTCAGTCTAACATACTCTGTTTACACTGTTGTGCAGAAATTTTTATCTTACTGTGTTACTTCTTGGGCAGTAGGGCGAACAAGAAAAAGAAGAGTTTCTTCAGAAGCTAGTCTCCTGCCCAATCTTAAACTTCTTCCCAGGTTGTTCCCAGTTCACTTATACCTTTATGTTTATTGTCAGGAGACTCTATGGCTTTGTTTTCCTCCCTAACTCTCAATATGCTACTTGAACCGGAATCCTAGTTACTTCTGTGTTTGCTACACGTTCAAATTTACAGTCTGTCCTCATATGTCCAGAAGTATAACTCTGATGATTCACTTAGCATTTAATTTAATTGTAATAAAATTAGGCTCTACAAATCAAAAGCCACATTTCTGCTTTATGTATCAGCAGTGACATCTTTTTGTTCTCATGGGTGTTTATAGCTGTCTGGATTGGCAAATTTTGGTTGTCTGAAATAGCATGGCCTGCTTTATTATTCATTCCCCCCACTTTCAATTCTGCGTTCTTATTTTCTATCACTAGACTTCAAAATTATTACACACTTTTTGCATGTTACTGATCAGTTGCAAATGTTCATTCTTTACCTTCATAATGCAGGTCTTTTCCAATCAACTGAATTAGAGAGAAAGGAATAGTCAAGTCTTGAACTCTCATTAACAAATGCATATCACAAGCTTAGAGTTGACATTTTGGGAGATGTAAAAATCAGCATTTTCCTTTTGATTTCCCCCTGAAATCAGAGATTGGTCCTGGGTCTATCGATTAAAAATAAAATAAAAAAATAATAAAATCCGAAAATACATCAGAGCAAAGGATATTTTTGGTCTTCTGTATTTTAGTATACTCTAAAAGAGTTTAATGACTCTAAGAATAATTAATTACTGCATCTAATAACTATGTTTTGCCAGCACCTTGTTCATGGTGGGTTTTCAAACGAATTTTATGGAACACTTAGTGCAGTTGCACCTCTGAAACCTGATATATGAAATTACATTGAAGCTTCTAAGCTGACTGTTATTTCTGTATTAATCCCCAAATTTCTAATTTTTACCTGATAATTTTGGTATAAAATATATGAAGTAATATGGACATTTGTGTTGACTACATATAGAAAGAAAAAAGCAAAAACCCACCCCAAAATACACCTATTTACTTGAAAACCCACAGCATTATTGTCTTTGTTAAAACTTTGCCCTTGAATAAGGAATGATTACATATTTTACCCAAAGATTTTTCTTAGCTTTAGAGTTTTAGAGCTTTCTGATAATTTATCAAGCATATAATCCACTTGCAAGAAAAAATATTTCTGCCACTGTTAATGCAATCCAAGAGAAGCAAAATTTCAGATCTAACTGCTATAGTGAGCGATCTAATGTTTTCATCTTTTTTGTCTTATTACTGAACCTTTCAGGCAAAAATTCTCATCTGCACAGCATTGTCCTAAAGCAAGGAAGAGAAAGCTGTGTTGCAGGTGGAATTCTTGCAAGGGGATTTAAAATTATGGAAAAATTCTGCAGATTGTCATCAGCTTATCTGTTCTATAACACAGGACTGCAGCTTTAGCTGAGATATACATCTGATAAAGCTGTGGGTTTTGACAATACATTTCTTCCTTTTATATGCCACATATTCTTTCTTATGATCTTGGCCATTAGTATGGGGTTTTCAGATCTCAAGCACTGAAAATGGTGCACTAAATGTATATACAGGTGCATGCATTTTTTGCCCATGCCATAAATTTCTGAATTATACATACTTCCACATATACAGACACATTGGCAGCTAGCAAAGTAAAATGAATATTAGCAACACATCCTCAATACCATTTCTCCTGAAGAGATTGAGTTGTTTAATTTCTGTACTCACAAAGGTTATATGGGGAAATGAATAAAATTATTTTTAAAGTAGTAATTTAGGCTGTGCTAAAGTATAACATATAGGAATATCACTCTGGTGGTTAGTGCAAAACTTACAGATTTTTTTTCATTTTCCTTATTGTAGATTTTCTTAGATAGGAATTGACTTTTTTTAGACTGTTTAGGCTTCTATTTGCACTTTCAGTTGAAAATGTGTTATTTTTAGTATATATTACTTGGCAGTATATTAAAACAGCTATTTTATTGATTTAATTACTTATTTCTTTAAGTCTGTGAACTTTGCTTACATATAAGTGTTATAAAATCCAAAGTTCACTCTGGAGAGAGAGAAATGGAAAAGGAGGAAAATATTTGTCAAAAAGTAAAAGTTCCCTATTAGCGTGACTTCAATATTTTCTTCTGTATATTTTTTATAATTCTACTCTAATAATTCCCCAAATAGTATTAAAATACTGTTTGGATTTTTTTTTTTTTTTTTTTACTAGTAGTGCAATAAACCCCACATCTTTTAGCAGGGGATTGATCTTAAAAAATCAATAAATAGAACTTACCTAGATAAATGTACACAGTGTATTATTATCATGGTGCTTTTCTCTGTAAATTTTGAAGGAAGCAAGAAAGAAGTTAATTATAACATGCCTTACAAATATTACATTTGAGTTTTGTTTTAACACAGTTACGTGGGAACTGCATAATAAGAGAGAATGAATTGTTCTTTTGGAGTATATCTGTCTGTAAAAATCCCTATAATACCTTCTGTTTCTGTATTCTATTATAATTACTATTACTTAGGTGACAATGTATTTTTCACTCACATTCCTATTATTATGATTTTAAATGTTTTGCTATTTCTTCATTTCAAAAGATGTGAAGGTTAGCTTATGACATTCTTGTTTTGATTTCTGTTAATGGCCTATCAATTTCCATCCCCCACTGAAAATGAGAAGTTTGCTTAAAGTACTCTCAATCATTCACAAAATAAACTTTTTTCCCCTCCCTTGGGATACCTGGTAACCATGATCTGTAGATATTTCAACAAATGACTGCTTCAGAAGAAATACAGTTCAATTGTGATTACCGATCGGATTGATTGGCAAGAATCAAAGATTAATTTTTAGTGGCAACAATATTGTAGATATAAGCAACTGAAAGCACTTGCACGTAAATATGATTTTCTTATAGTTCTAGGCAGTAGTTAGGACTAAGGGTAGTCTTTTATGTACATTATAATTATGAATACACAAATACTTGAATGCTCCAAATTTTCCTAAATGATACAAACATGAATAAAAGCAGCACCCTGAAACCCATTCGCAGTCACAGGAGACTTTTTAATTAGCAATCACATCTGTGTAAGAATACTATATTTTGCAAAGCTAGCAGCAACTTAAACCATGTTATTAAATTTTGAAAAAAATTACAAATCTCAGTAGACCTCTTTAACTATTCAAAAAGTAGTGTGGAAAGATATCTCTGGCCTCCTGAGTCTAGTTTGAAAATAGCTAAATCTTCCATAATGATGTCATTAAACATTTAATAGTATAATATTTTGAACACCTTTCCAACATAAAAGACATTAAAATTTAACCTGTTTAAACTGTTAAAGGTTATCTGAGAAAATTCCATTAAAATACACTTTCAAAGACAATTAAAGATACCTTCATATTGAAAGATGGCTTTTGTGAAGAAATTGAATTAATGTAAACAATAAAAAACAAAGATCAAAGTGAACAGGTAGATTTTTTATGAAGTATTTCATAAGGTTATGAAGTAAAATTATGAAACATTTTTTTGTTTTTCAACATGTTACCACTGATCTTAGGTAACCCTGATCACAGTGTAGTACTATGCATCCAAATTCTCTATTAAATCAGAGCAAAAGCTGTAAAGAGACATCAAGGTGTGAAGAAATATTGCCATTTTAAGATAAAGCAAAATTTCATTATATGGAAAAAGCATCTAAAATTTTTCAATAAAATAAAGTTTTAAATATAAAGCAATTTTTTTTTTTTTTTTTTGGTGTTCTGGCCATAAATTATCCTCTTGATTTTGCTTGCTACTTACAAATTCTCTAATGGGACTCTTTGACTGCAGCTTTTATTTTGTATTCTTTTTTTTACTATCAAATATCTTTGCTGCTCCGTCAAAGTCCCGATGGCAACAGGCTATGAGAATGCACACGGGATTTTAGTGGGGTAGAACTGCCTTCTCTGTTAGCAGAGTGGGCAAAAACTCGTTAACCAAGTATCTGCCTTCAGGGTGCTGATGCCTGATTATGATCGCCAGCATCTCCGTGTAATGGTTTGGTATTTCACAGAATGGACAGAAAACAATTCGAAGTCACACATCAGCAGTGCAGAAGGAAAAAACATTCAATCAGTAGGAGTGGAAGGTAGCATTTCAGCTCCACATACTGTTCAGACTTTAAAGATCTGCATCAGTTTTCAAAAGTGACCTTCATAGTGAGCTTAAACATTTTATGTTTCATTTTAAGTGAAAAATGGAAATCTTATGGTAGAACCCCCTGTCTTTTTAGAGTTTTGTTCTTGGAGGAGAAATAAAAATGATGGAGACTTAATAATAAATTATTTGGGTTTTGATTTGAAATATGATAGTATGTGTTACCCACTTGACTTTTAAGCTGATACTGGTAAATTAAGACAGCACAAAAGCAAACCTTTGTGAGATTTCTGTTCAATAAGACTTGTAGTCATTCTTCAAATATTTATGTATAATTCGATCTAAATAATTACATTTATTTTAATGGGGTTGTTCATGCATACAATTGCCAGAACTGAGTTTTATTATGAAATCTATAATGTAGCCAAAGATTCATGATATTTGGTGTTATATAATGTGCAGAAGGTTATAGTCATCCCTCTGATAGCAAAACTCTGTGCACTGCATTCACTTTTGTTTGAAATATAAAAAGGAGAAAAAAAGTTTGAAAAGAATCATGGACCACGTATCACACTGACTGTGGTACCAAATTACATCCTTTTTAAAGCTTATATAAAATAGTTCCATTTAATTGGAAAATCAGTCACAACTTTGAATACTGTTGTCTTTAACAGGAGAGGAGCATGGAAGCAAAGAGCTTGTGAGACTTGTTTCTACTAAAAATCGTACTGTACAGTTTAAACCCATTCTCTGTGTCTCCTCGTATGAGAATGGGTTATCACCAATTTCGAATGGATGTCAGAGGCTGTGAAGGTCATAGCTCTTGAGCCAGTTCTAACACAGGGTTTACAGTTGATTAGTAGGTGGACACATATGAAAAAGCACTGAAAGAATCAGTGTTCATATATGTGGCTATTAAAGGCCATTTTCTCTGAGAGTAACCAGCCTCTTAAGAGCTTTGTTTTTAACTAACACAGTATTTTGTTGTCCTTTCATATCCTTTAATTTGATGAAATAACAGATATTCCTCAAGTTTCTCTGGCATTTTGAACACAGCATTTTGTTTGAATAAAACGTTTAAGAATTGAGCACTGGCAGAAAATCTTTTTGTAAGGTGCATGAGAAATTTGAGTGATTTTAAATGGTAAAATGATATGACATTGTCTCCTATTGATAGAACTTCTTTTATGCCTCATTCCTTTTATCCTTATACCTGTTTCTGCTAAGAATGTGTACCCTCTCCTGTGGGAAGCAATAATTCCTTATAGATAATATTCTCTGTTCTGCAATTTACTTCTTAAATGGATCACAAAAAAAAGCAGAAAAGATATAACAGATTTTGATTATGACCAATCTCTACGTTTTTTGAAGAAGACCCTTTCCACACCAAATCAGCTTTTATGTATTTCTCCACGGTGAAAAATCTTTACTTTTCAGTATTTTTTTCTGATTGATAATGATCTTTCTGCAGCACTTCTCTCAAACCATTTTCCTATTTCTTCATGGGTAGTTTCTCTTTTGTACCCACTTGTCTCCATCATACTTTATCTTATTAACTTCAGACTTTTCAGAAACAAATGTATTTAAGACAAAATTTGAGGGGTGATAGTGCAGTGTTAGCAGAGTTCAGAGCAAACAGTACTGTTGAAATTCAGGCTTTCATCTACTCTGTTAAGGCCTGCTTCTTCAAAAGTTGTTGTATGCAGTAAGCCCTTCTTTATGACAGTCTCTGCCAGATTTGGTGTTTAGCATGACAGTGTGCAGCTAGCTATATAATTCCTTCCATTTTTCTTTCTCTCTGTCTCCTCTTCCTGCCTTTCTTACAGAAATATTTTAATCTGCATCTGCAGCTATCTTGACATCTAACTTTTTAAATATATATATATATTTGGAAGCAGTTTTCCATTATCCAGCCTGGTTTTTCTAAATTTATCTTTATTTTATTTTTTAACAGAAATTGCTTATATTGTCCCAAGTTAGTATTAACCCTAAACTGAATTCTAAGAGAGTGAGAAATCAAACTCTTCCTCCACTAAGTAAACTTCCTTGTATTTATAACATTTGGTATTAATTATTTATTAGATAACATGTCATATTTTAGTCCACAAGAAACTTAATGAGTTTCACACTAGGGTGTCAGCCTAGGGTTTGCCTAAGGGAAACTTTGTTATTTGAACAAGACAGAAGACCTATTGATTTAATGCCCAGGACTCCAACAATTTATCTACCACATGATACTGAAACATTGTGTGAAGCTCAACATTAAACTGAACACTAATCTTAGAATTAACCAGCAGGCATAGGGAAAAAAAAAAAACAAAACAGGATCTTTATTATCTCATCAGTTATGTAATACAGTGCTTATTCACTTCAGCAGAAGTCATATATGTAGAAATAGACAGATGACATGGGGTTTTAATTTTCATTTTTCATTGTATGGCTATCTTAAATGTTGAACTAAGCTTTTGTGAAAAAAGTAGCTTTGACTCAATACTGATGTGTAGGACAAAATATTTGGGATGTTTTTCCAGTGACGTGCCAACTTTGAAAAGAAGTAAAATATTTTAAAGCACAGTTTAAATTTGGTTCTATTTCATTATTTGTAATATTTAAGGCAAGACAGATTCCTCATTTTTCAGAGAGTAGCACAAAGTATATGTTCATATGTGTAAGTCTCATGGTCTCCGAATTACACAATAGAATAATCCATAATTACTCTTACCCCCCAGATATTCTCATAGCTACTATTGTACAGCTGTAGAACAGGCATGGCACTAACCAAAACCCAAGTGACAGTGGTCAGGAGCTTTTGCAAATGGGGATGGAACCTGCCTGTATCTTCTCTCCTGTTTCTGCTTAGGCCTGAGGTTAGAATGATGAAAGTAAGGAGAATGGGGGTTGTATCTTTAATAACTCTAATACGTAGGTAGCTTTATCATGTCATATTGTGAGGTTACTAGGACAAGGCTGTACTTAATTTGGCATTTCAATACAATTTGATTGGCAGATTGTGCCTATATTAATTTTGCTTTTTGTTTCTGGATCTTGGAGAAATAGAACACGCAGATCTAAATACAGATACTGGTTTCTTCTTTCAAAAAACGCAGCCTCAATTATTTGCTCTTTATGAATGGAACTCTACACATGCACAACTGTTTTCTTAAATCATTGATTAACACATGGTGTTTTTAGCAACTGCTACTTCACATTGCCACTTGTTAATTCATAAATTGGTTTGTTGAGTCTATTACAATGGAATCACAGTGGTCATATATTTCTTGAAAGAACAGAATGATACACATCATCAATCTCAAGACTTCGTCTCCTCTTTCTGTTGTAATTCTGTGCCCACCAAGCTTCTGTAAAAAAATGATTCAGACCTTTTTCATAGATCTAGGCACTATCATTAACATCACAGGCAGTAAATTACACAGTCTTCTATCAGATTGACAAATGGAGGTTCTGCTAAAGCATCTGGCATGCTTCTATTAAAAAGGAGCTGCTTTTTTTTTCAGACGGAAAAGCCTTTCAAAAAAGTCTATTCATCATAGCTGAACTCATTGCATCTTGAGTTCCTAGGTATTATATACTTACTTTTTTCACTTTTTTTATATTGATTACTGTTCCTAGACCAAATAATTTTGATTTTTATATCTTTTGAACACATGTCTTTGTATATGCTCCTATAGAGTGAAATTTTTGAGTAAAGGACAGGGCATTAGGGAATAAAATGCATTTATTCTCCTTTAAAGAATTTTTGATGTAGATGTACAATTTCATGGACAGCTACCACAGAGCACGACTTAGTGTAGTTGTTTTCCTCTATCAGTGATCAATGAGATCAGTCAGTGTGGCCTTAAAATCCCAGCACTGTGATGCATGAAGAAGAGATAACAACCATGAGGACACTATTTTGTGCAAACTTATATTTGTTTTTTAAAAATTTCAGCACTACCTAATTTTATCATCATATCCCTTTATGTGTTTTGTTTCTTCTGTTCTTCTTAGAAGGTAATAAGACCTCATTTTTCTAATTATGTGTGTAACAATACACAACCTTTGGTATTGAAAACCTCTACTGCATAACTACAAAATTTACACACCTTCATGCATTTCACAAAAACCTAATCTGATAATTCTGTAGCTGTTTGAAAAGAAAAATTATTTCACATCAGATCATCCAAGATTAAGTAAGAAGAAGATAAGGAAAATTTGTTTCTTCTAAACTATGACTCCATGCATGGATTTTGAGTAGAAGCTTCTAAACTTGAGACACACACAGCTGGTGCTTCAGTGGCTTTGAAGATCCAGAGAGATGTAAACTCTAATGTAACTAAATGTAAATGTAAACTCTAAATGTAACTAAAGTTTTAAAAGTCATGAGGAGGCAAGACACATTGGATCTAACATGACAGAACTGCCTAAAGCTTGGATTTTCATTTACTAGATTACTATGCACTAATGACTACAACACCTTGGCTATGCCATACACTTTAAATGTGCTATTTGTGAGATATTACAAAACAGCTTCTTTCTTAGCTTATATGACTTCTCTTAGAGCACCAGAAGACAGTCTGTTGATGTATTTCAGAATTCAGCCATATGAGTACACATCCTTGTGCTTCCTGACTTTCCAAATGCAATTATAACTAAAAATGCTATGAAATTATGTTGAAGTAATCATTAAAATAGTTATCTCAGCTGGAGGTTCCTACATTATCTTTACATTTGAATACTAGCACTGTTTGGGATATCCTATTAAAGATTACTCAGGAGCAGATGTTACTGGAAGAGGTTAGGAATGACATTTCACCTCTGTATATGAGCTGAGTGATAGCTGCCATGATAGTGCAGCTATACATGCACAAGGTATCTTCAAAACGTAGTTTTATATTGCCTAGAACTACCAAACTCCTCTGGGTTTATGCCCACTCAAAAAAGCCTGTCAGGAATTTGACAAGAACTAGTAACTTTCCTCAGTGGCAAATTCGCAGGAGAAGTAACTCTAAAAATAAGTATTAGGGCATTAGGAAGCTGTAGAGTCCAAAGTATGGAATTCTAAACACACAGATGAATTCTTCACAGTAAGTTTTGTATTTTGTGCTAAGTATGTTTCACCGGCTGAAAAACTTTGGGTAGTTCTATGCTACCACACTGTTACAAATAATAACAACACATCAAATTGCCAGAGATTGTACACCTTAGGTGACAATACAAATTGAATATTTACCACAGAATAGAAAAATACTTTTTTTGTTTCCATTTTGAGTATAGAAAATGTAGCCAAGACTTCTGTAAGAAGGAAACGCAAGGATGAATAGGCATTTCTAAAAACAATACACACAGTCTCCCTCTTGTGTAATGCAGAATGGTTATAGAGCTGTATTTCTTGTGAAACAGAAATTTCATAGGCATTCTTGCAACCAACACTCATTATTTTGGCAATACAAAGACCACTTGGTTCCAAAAGATTTTTGAATCACCTCCTCTGTGACATAGCATTCCCTGATTTTTTTCTCTACATGTGATACTTAAACATTATTTGAATTGTGTTAAGGCAAAATCTCTTAAAAAATTAAAGTAAAACTCACACTTCCTAATATATATCTTTTAAACAATGTATAATTTCATATGCTGAGTCACAAAAGGGGGTAGAATATTGTTTCAGTGTAGAAAAACCATTTTTTTTACCTTCCATTTCTGCAATACAGTACTGTATTTTCTTTATTCACAGAATACATAGGTCTTAAAATAGATGAGCTGTGGGACACAGCAATTTCATGTACACCTGTATTGTGAATTTCACTACCAGTTAGATTTTTTTTTCTTATGAGAGAATAATAAGTAAGAAGAGTCGTTGGGTCAAGTGGAAAGTGAGAAATTTCATATATGTGCAGTTATATATACTTGGAAAGAAAAGGTTCAAAATATGGATAGGTATGAGTATGGCACAGTACAGAACTGGAATCTCAGTTTATGCAGCATCCTTGCTCAGACAAGAATGCAGCAGAGATATGGGCCTCAGTTATGGTGGAAAGAAAAGTGCCTAAGAAAGCATTCTCAGGAGTTTTCTGAAGTTCAGAAAGTAAAAAAATTAACCAAATCCAGGCCTTGAATAAAAAGGATCTCCCTGGAATGACACAAGTTTAAATGCCTTTTCCTGTTTTGTCTTGTAAATTTTTTTCAAATTAACTTTTGAAGTACATGGAATATTCTAGGTTATATTTACATATCAGCTGACTTCTTCAGGTGTAAAATCCTCTCAGGCTTTCTTTAAAATGTTCAGTACAGAGAAAAGTTGTTACGGCTTTGACTCCTTTCTTTACCACAAAGACTGGTATCTGTGTCGACGTTTATCATGTGTCTTGTTTTATTTGCAAATTAATACTGAGCAGCAGGTAAATTTCCTGTGTTTGCTTGAAGTATGGTTGCCATTTATGTGTATCTAAAATTAAAACTTATTACAAGGAAAGTTTTCTGACTGTTGCCTTAATAGTTACGAAGTTGGGGTAGATTAAAAACTTAATGTTTGAGTAACTCCCAAGAAATATCTTTGCATACCTGGAAAGACACTGTAGTAATTGCAATAATATCTTGACCAAGAAGAAAAGGTCAAAACTAATTCTTGGATAAGTTAGGACTAAGGATCCTGTAGAGAGGTGTTTACATTTGAGTAAATGACTACAAACCATTACACAAAGATATACATCTATATCTATATCTATATCTATCTGTATGAAAACAACATATATAATATGAAAATAAAGAAACTGGAAATGACTTCCCTGCTATGGTTTTTCAGCCTAAAATTATCTTTAAGATTTTTAAATGTAAGCAGATCAAGGATACTTAAGGGTAGGGTTTTGTTTGTTTGTTTGTTGTTTTTTTCTCTCTCTCCTTCTTTTCCTTTTTTTTTTTTTTTTTGGTGGCTTTGGTCAGGCTAATTTTTTACTGCTTTTTCCATACTGGCAATTAATTGTGTGTGGATAGTTTTCAAGATAAGTAATTAAGAGAGAACTTAATTGCTTTGGTTTGGCATTCTTAAAGTTGAATATTGGAACATTTTCCAAACACTACCATTGTATATCACCCTGGAGGGGTGTAGAAGGCAACATGATAACTCTCCTTAGAGGCATGGGTAAATGTGAGGCCATGCCGCTAATATAAGGTATTTGAGAAATGTAAAGAACTTGGATACTAAAGGAATCTACAAAAAGAAGTTGTTGGTACATTTTAGGCTTTCAAACATAATCTAACTTCTGTAATTATAAGAGGTAAATTAGGCAGCATCGGTTTATTTCTAATGCATTTTATGATTTCTTTTTCCCTCTTTTAACCTTTATTCAATAAATGTCTTTTTATATAACTCTGTGTCCTTATATGAATATGCAAATATTCAGCAACACTAATGTATGTTTTTTTTACAAAAACGCAAAACGTATGTTTCCCAAGTCCATAGTAGTATGGAAACACTCTTGCAGAATTTTCTCCTGCTAGAAATTAATTCCCTAGTTGCAATAAATTCTGGAAACATGATAGGAAAAACAATACAGTAGTTCATTATGTTTATTTTCTTCTCCCAAAAGCACATTTTTAACTTACATTGTGTTGCTTTTGGAATACTCAACTACCTTAAGAAAACATAAAACACTCAGTAGCCTTTAGAAAAAAGTGACAAAATCACCTTGTGATTTAAAATTACAGCATTTAAATCATTACTAAATCAAAGATTTGATCTCCTCCTGCCTCTAATGTCATCTTGATAGTCAGAGAAAAGTAAAACTCTGCTGATAAATTCATTTACCTATTAAAAATATATGAGATGTCTACTAAAATACCATGTAATAGAGTTAACTTTAAAATGTTTTTAGTCTAAATAAATACAGTCTCTCCAGAAGAAAAGAAGAAGAAAACAAGTGGAAATACTTCCAAGGAAATGAAGAACCCGATTTTGCAAAGAAAGAAATAGTCCAATATCAGCATCCAGTGAGAATTTTAAATTATAATACTTGATTCTTTGAAGTTCAGCACTGCGTTAGCTGACTCTGAGTTAGGCATTTTCCAAAAAGGAATTTCTACACCCAGGTTAGTTTTCCAAGTATACTGGACCATTCCTTCAGAGAGCTGTGAGTCCTCATAATGCAATTCACATTCAGAGCCATTGCATTAAATGTCTAAACTATCTTATCTGGACACATGAACAGGTGTTAGGTAGAGGAGACTTTCAGTTTCACTTGCCTGAGGCTGACTTTATTGCCTTTCAAGACCTTGAAGGAGTTGCTAGATTAGTTCAGCATTCACACAGCTTCATGGGGTTTGATGTATAACTATTCCTTCCACAGGAAAGCAGAAAGTTTCTTTTTTCTTTTAAAAATTTTGAGGGACGGCAGTGTAATTTACAGCTTTGCAGAATGAGCTGGTGCTAGGCCATTCTCACATGCACTTCAGTGCTCTTCTTTGTGTTAGGATGTTAAAAAAAGTCTGTCATTTCCTAGAACACCTAACAATTAGACTTCAGGTAATTTTCCTCTCAAAGCTGTGCCACTGTGCAGAAATAATTTAAGGCTCATCAGACCAAAAACTTTCAAGCTCAGTGAGTAGAGCACTTACCTGAGGGAAGGACAGACTACGATTTGAATTTCTCCCCCAAGCTAGTTGTGCAATTTTTCATCAAATAAGCATTCAATAAAAGACTGAAATGCATTTGTTCAAAGGATGAAAAGCTAAGACTCTTACAATGAGGCCAAGGGCCCCCCTGACAGGCAGGTTACCTGGGGTCCATGTTGCTAAGCAGCTGAAGGCATTCCAGCTGGGGAGATGGCAGCTGTTGGTCTGTACAATCTAAAGTTGAGGAAAAGAATGGATCTTAATTTTCTTCTATCAGGTCAAATTCTCCATCTAGAATTTTCTTTTCAAATAACAAACATGGCACCCTTATAGTTCCTCCTTGCTTGGTTTTTTTTTTAATATAGTGTATTGGGTTTGCATGGCCAGGTTTTGGTAGCAGGGGCGTTACAGGTGTGGCTTCTGTGAGAAGCTGATGGAAGCTTCCTCTATGTCCAGCAGAGCCAATGCCAGCTGGCTCCAAATGGATGCACCACTGACCAAGGCTGGGCCCATCAGAAATGGTGGTAACACCTCTGAGATAACATATTTAAGAAGAAGATTAAAAAAAAGTTATGTGCAGATGTAACTGCAGCCAGAGAAGAGGGGGGTGAGAACATATGGAGGAACAACTCTGCAGACACCAAGGTAAGTAAGGAAGGAGCGGCAGGAGGTGTTTCGGGTGCCAGAACTGATATTCCCCTGCAGCCCATGGTGCAGCCCGTGGTGCAGCAGCTGCGGTCCTGCAGACCATGGAGATCCATGCGGATGCAGAGATCCACCTGCAGCCTGCAGCCAGAGCAGGTGGATGCCTGAGAGGAGACTGTGACTATATGGGAGGCCCATGGAGAGAAGAGATCATGCTGGATCAGGTGTCCTGGTAGGACTTGTGACCCTGTGGGGGACTGACACTACAGAAGCCTGTCCTTGAAGGACTCTTTCTAGAGAACTGTTGCTAGTGGCTTAGACTCAGGTTGGAGAAGTTCATGAAGAACTATCTCACATGGGAGGAGCAGGGCATGGACTCCTCTCCCTGAGCAGCAGGAGAAGCCATGGGTGATGAACAGATTTTAGCCCACATTCCCTGCATCCCTGCACTGCTGGTGGGTAGGAGGTAGAGCTAAGAAGGAGGGAGCAGAGGTGAAGGTGTTTCTAAGGTCTTATTTTACTTCACATTATCCTACTCTGATTTTGTTAGTAAATTCAGTCAATACCTCTAATTCAAGTCTGTTTTGTCTGTGATGGTATTTGGGGAGTGATCTCTCCCAGTCCTTATCTTAACCAATAAACCCTTTATTATATTTTCTCTCCCCTGTCCAATTGTAGAGGGGAGTGATAGAGAGGCTTTGGTGGGTCAGCCAGTGTCAGTCCACCACATGCAAAAATCTTTAGCTGCTATTTTATCCAGAGCTCAGTGAATTTAAGATGTAGCTGTTCTCAGACCAGGTTAACTACTCAGTCTTTCAGAGGGAAAGAAAGAAGACTGCCTACTTTGAAAACCACAGTTTTCCAAAAATTGTGCTATTAAGACAGGGAAAGAATCATTGTATGCTGTCCTTGAGAAAGTTCTAATGGTTAAAGCTTGAAGCTACAGAACTTGTGGACTTTTCTATTTAAGTACTCTTGACATACTTAACTTCTTTCTGCTGGTCTTGGGCTACATACCTAATTCCATTTGACTTCAGCAATATTCAAGGGCATTTAAAAGAGCAAGAATTTGTCAAAACCGCACACATGTTTCTTGTAATTCAATGACGACAGTGTAGCTCCTTAATATCAGTGTGGTAATCAGCAGCAGGGTTATGCTGACATTTCTTTATAAATCATTTTGTTATTTATATCTAAATAAGTAATATGACTGCAATTAGGCATAGATAAAAGAATTCTATTTTCCACTTGTACTCTTCAATAATTATAGCTGCACACATCTCACATCTACAGAATGTCATGGCTTCCTTCCAAGCTACCTGCAGGACAATAGATGAAGTGAACAAGCAATGCCTAAAGGCATTAACACAGAATTCAGGACAGGCTAAAGATGCTCTCCAAAAGCAGTAAAGTAACCTTAGATACCATTATCCACAAAAAGCTTCTACTGAACCTACTTTGATACATTTTCATAAACCTTATGATCAACTCTATGGTCTGACCCTTCTCAGAAAATTTGACAAGCTGTCGCTTAGACACAATATTTATGAGACAAAAATTTCTTGCTTGATGATCTAATGTCATTGGGCTTGGAAAAGAAAGAGCTAGGGGAAAGAAAAATCTGAAAAGCAGAAAGCTTTTCATGCTGCATTGAATTAGAAAAAATATTTTTTTCTCCATGGTAAAGAAAGATAGGTTCTATGCATATTATTATCCCAGACATAAATAAATGAAAGGGAAAAATTCTGAAACTGATGTAATTATTTCTTTTTCCTTTAGTTGTAACCACCAATAAAAAGTCGTTACTATGCCTATGGTATTTAGTCTTTATGCAATAGGCAAAAAATTCCCTATTTCCTGCAAAGTATATGTTAACGGGCCTTTTTTGAAATAAGCACACCTTATTAGGAGAAAAACATTTTTAGAAGTTGCATTAGGCTGAATTTAAAACCTACCTTTCATGTACATTTAGTCTCTGTAAACAAAAGAAGCCATATATAAATTAATTTTTTAGCTTTTTGAGCTGTAAGTGGTAACTACCATCAATATTAGACTTAGTTTGTTCACATGACTTAGGACCACTATCCACATAGTGTAATGATAAATGCGACTGTCTGACCCTAGGTGGACAATAGGTGCACAGTGCTATCATGTGCACATTGGCTATTAAACCCCAGGTGCAAGGGGATATCAGAGATCCAAACATTTATTTAGACATCTAGATTTAAAGGGAAGGCAGTCACAGAGAAGTAAGCTGCCTGCTATGACTACTTATCTTCCATTGTTGTAAAGGGATGATGGCAATTATTAAATGAAGGAAAAGGGAGAATTGTTAGAATGGCTTTTGCTATTTCTTCAGGTTTAAGATCTCATCTTGTGAAGAAGTGATAACACTCCATGAAAAAAATCTATGATTTTTAATACTTATTATAATATCTCTCTGGCAGACTTTATTGCTGTTGGCACTGAATCAAATAGGAGCAGTCTGGCCTTACCATTTCTTTGCTCCTGTCCTAACAATTTGTTCCTGTTGCTTTTCAAGATACTGCACCACAAAATTCACAAAATCTGTACTGCCTCTCACATATCCTTTAAAGCTGGATCTGCTGTTCAGACTGAAGTGACAGAGAGTGCTATGTACTTTGAATCTTAATGTAATAAAGTTAATAAACTCAGTTCTATTATTTCAAGACATAAGTAGTGATGTAGAAGGTCACTGCACACATGAAGTTCCTCTTTGGTAGCTGAATATGGAGGAGTACTAATAAGAACTGGGATTGCTGTGTCTCACTACTGCCCTTATATTCTACCTGAGGGACATTATGTCAAGGAATTCAGCCACTATAAGATTTTGTGTGCATGCATTGTGTATGCAGTGGCAAAAATTATAAATTCATTCAAATATACAATATTGAGAGAAGCAATAAAACAGCTAATGTTGAAAAGGAAAACACAGTGCTGTACAGTGAACAATACTCTGTGACAGTTCACTCTAGTGACCGTATTACCCATATAATTCTGCCAAGGTCAGTGAGAGCTTGAGCTATATGCTGCATAAATACTGGAAAATTCAAGTTAAACTTTCTCCTGGGTGAAGTACTACCATTCTTATGCTACTTCTTGAATTTGATCTGTGAATGAGCATTCCTACGTGCAGTGCTTTCCCCTTCTGCTGAATCCATGGGTCAGCTTCAGCTTGTGCCTTGTCTCACAGCAGGGAGATCAGTTCACTTTTCTTCCTTCGTAATAGAGCAAAACCAAGAAAACCCCAAACCTTGCTGTACTGGTGAATGTGAAGTTGATAATGAAAATATAGTGCATATTTTGTACTGTGGTCATTCAGAACACATTTATGATTCTGGCTTCTTCTGATCAAGCTGGGGAGAAGATCACCATCCCTTTCATTTTCCTATACCAGACCTATTTTTTTCCTACAGAGAGCGTGCAAGTTTACTGGTCCATAGCCTAGCGTCCATTCATTGTCTCTCTGGATACAGAAGTATACTTGGGATTTTTTTGGAAGGTTTGACAAGTGGAAAAATGGCTGCCTTCAGCACTTGGCATATAAGAAAACAAGACAGTGATTCTCTTCCTGAACTCTATCAATATTTGGTGGCAGGGTCTTGTGCTTTCATCTGACTTCTGGGCGACGGTTTCTATCTGCCAGTTGCTTAGAGAGGGAAGAGAGACTTCTTCAGCCTAGGGAAACACCTCATTTTCTCCCTTTTTTCTTTCCTGTATGACTGAGAATTAGAAAAAATTGACATCTAGGAATCTGCAGTCTCTCTGGTATGCAGTTACGAGTGAAATATCTTGGAAAGCAGCTGCAAATTCAAAGTGATCGTCACATTTTGGGGTGTGTATATGGTCAGTGTGAAATAATAACAGTGACCTGCTAACAAATAGGTGGTATCTTACAGAAAAAACATCAGAGTGGCCTTCATACACAGATATCCCAGCAATTTTTTGGGTGGATGTGGGAGCTGCCTTTGCTGATGCTGACATTTTGCAGAACCAATTGAGAAATAATGGCTTGCTGGAAAAGTTACATTAACACCTTCTTTTAGTTGCCTGCATCAGCACTGCCACAGAGAAAGGCTGTCAGGCAAAGGGCTCTTAAAAAAATAATCCTACTAGCATTAACATTTGCACAGGTGAAATATGAAATGTGAAAACAAACACCAAAAAACCACTCTCAAGTACCAGCTCCTCTATTTACAGGCCAAATGTGAAGAATGCACACAAGTTTTTCAGAATTCCATTTTCAAGGGTTTTTTTTCATTGTATTATATCTCTAAAGACATCAGCAGTTCACTGAATATCACCAAGGTCACTTGCTCAGTTCAATTATTATTTGCTAATATTCCCCTATTATCCTTTTATCACTCAATACTGCTATCATACATAGATATTGAGACACTTGATAGGTCATTTGATTTTGAAATTCAGGCATATTTTAGTATACTGAGTGTTCCTATGAATCAAATAATTAATGTAAGCTTAGTGTGAATGTAAACTGCAGCATCCTGGCTTGTTTCTAATCAGCATTAGAGATGTGCCAAACTGTCAACAGCTCATGAGCAATATGAACACTACAGTTGTTCACACCCCTTTGAGTTCATATCAATCATTTGAAAATAACATTTTTTTTCAGGATGAGCTGTCACTATCAATTTAAATAGTAGCTGTTTGACTGGAATTTGTCCAATTTTTCAGCAAGCCATTTGGTACATTATGTCATGAAGCAAACAACTTGCAAAAGCAGATTCTTTTCATGATGCTTGTAGGACAGAAATGCATGTTTAAGCATTTCAAGCTTCCTTTGCCAGGTGAGACTCAGCTTTCATCTGTAAAATCCAGAGATTATTTAAAGAAGAGACTTCTGAGACTTTATCTAATATATTGTGATGCACAGATTTTTAAATGTTTTTTTCACTACTTAATATTTTGATAGAATTAACAAGGTAATAATCAAATAAGAACTCTCTGAAATGGTATATATTTCTTTATCTTATGCAACATGCATTCTGTATATTATTTTAAAAATCTGTTTACCAGATGTATATTAGTCCCCATGGAGGAAAAAAACCTAAAAAATCACTACTCATTGTTGAACTCCTATATTCTGCATATATTTCATATTTGAGGAAATTAGATATATTTTAATAAATTTAATGCAAAATGGGACCATTTTCTTCTCTTTGCTTAATGTCATGGGCTTTTTCCTGTTTTGATTTCCCTGTCTCCAGTACATGGAAACAGTTACTGTCAGTAAAACAATGTGGGAAGAATCAAAATATTTATCCTTGAAGCATATCAGGACAAACCATTTTATACCTTTCCAAGAGATATATCAACAAAAAATAGTAAACTGATGAATATTCTTGCAAAAATTACAATGCTTGTTTTTTCTGTGTCTTAGAAAACAAGCTTCTAAATTTTTCTAAAAAAGTCTTTTCGTGACTTTGGTGGCATTTCTGACACACCACAGAAACAAACCGTAAACATCACCTCTTTCCTTCTTTATCTGCAGTGAAACAGGGATTTGGACAACATAAGAAAGGTTTCAAGGCTTTATATCCATGCTCATTTCATTTTTTCCCCAGCTAACTAATCTAAAAGGCCTGAAGAACCTTGAAAATACTTCAAGGACATGAAAATATGACTGTTTTTTCCGTGAATACCTCATGAATATGTGAACTAACTTCTAATTAATTGATCTTTTTTGTTACCAAATCTATTTTATCAAAATTTGAAGAAAAATTAGCAGTAAGAATTATAGCTCTATCTATTATTCCTTTTTGAAAATGAAAGGAAAGGGAAAGGGAAAAAGAAAGAAAATAAAAGATACCCATTTGACTACTAAAACTTCAATGAACTACAGAACCAGACAGAATATTGCTTGATTATATGAATTTATGAGAATTGGGTTGTACTTGGGCACTGTCTTTTAATAAGCAATCTAGGGCTTGATTATGCAATAGTTGTGAATTCCAATCTCTGATTTACCCAATGAGAATAGATGCAGAGTGAAGCACAGAATCAGAATTGAGGTTTAATTTTTATTGTCTCTATACTAATATTTAATTTCCTAGTTATATTGACCATATGTCAAGGTTTACTGGGAACTTATGCTTCTTTCTGAGTACAACATAAAAAAAGAATATCTAAGAAACTATCTCACTAGAAACTACTCCTAAGCAAAACTATGATACACCAAGAGCTATTGAAACACAAGTGATAACCCCTACTGTAAGAGTATTTCACCAAGCCTTAATCCAGTTTTATCTGGTTTTGAAAATGGGAACATCAAAAGAAATGTAGAAAACAAGGTATGTGATAAACCAATCTAATTGATCAGATTTTCAAAAATAAGGATCATTAAGTGTGCGAATGATAAAGTACATTTTCTCCTCTCAGCTCTGTCCTCTTTACTTGTGAAACATGTCTTAATATATGCATGTCAATCTATTATTGATTTAATAGAATTATGTTATTTTTTCAATAAATATTACCGGCATTTCTGAGTGTGGCACCTTAAGGCAAAAACCCCTTGCATTCCAGCTATTAGATATGATTTATATATCATCAATTATTGATTTACTGTTCCATCTAGATAGTGTAATAGTTGATTTGAAATCTAGCAACCATTAAGAAATTTATTACTGTCAAGAGAATACAATAAGTGATAGGAAACAGCTTAGTCAAATAAAAGAAATACAGTCTGCACTTCTTCACTAAATGAAAATTCCTGTAACTGCTCTTAGGACAGTAGTGAGTCATGTGATGCAGCAAGGTCATACAAGAGAACACCATCCCAAACAGTTGAACACATATATGAATACTATAAACCAACAAAATGTCTGTGCTAGCTGTAGGCTCTGAATTTAAACATGATGTGAAATTATAGGAAACTCAGCAAACACGCAACAAAAAAAATGTTATTTAAAATACTCTGAAACAAAGAGCATGTTGGAAAAAGCAGCAGGACAGTTTAAGATGAAATTCTCACACCTGTAACTTCTCAAACAGGAAAACATTAGTGCTTGCTCTATTGACAGCTGGTGGCAAAAACATTCAAGTTTTCCACTGCTAGTCTGCATCTTTGTTTCGAAAAGTTCTGGAGATTTTGTAGTGCCCTTCAGGTACTGGCAGCCTCTCAGAAGAGACACAAATAGGAAAATCCTAGGGCCACATAAGTTTTTCAGGGAATGCCTTCCGGCATTTGAAAATGTGGATTTACCACGACCCAGGTTCTGTCCTGGTTCTTTCTTGTGGGAAAATACCTTTGTGCTGAAGTCATACAGTACTGTGTGGGGAAACTGTGACAGTCTTGACATGTTGTTTCACTTCTGCCTTTTGTATTTTTGATAATGAGGCTAAATAACACTTTATTTTGAGAAATTCAATATTGCAGTGAATTACTTGCTACAAATACTAGTATTAGTCTGACTCTATAGGCACTCTTCATGCAGAATTCCTTCTGAAACAATAGAAATAATTGTTCAGAATTGCATTTGAGTAGCGTGTCTAAGACTTTCACAGTGCCTCTGTAAGTCAGAATGGATTTGTAGGAGTAAAAGCTGGTTGACCAGACTCCGTAAGGGTATTTTTTTATTTCATACATTTTATCATTGTATAAGGGATTTGCAAGGCTGCTAATTAGAGGTATTTTAAAACAGCTAAAATTCTTTAACATCTCACTGTTTTTTGAAGGTTAAAAAGATATCTTTGTAAGATACCTGAGTAGATATAAAAACCCCAAAAACCAATAACCCCAAAAAACCCCAAAGGCACTCTTTAGATTCTCTCTGTAACGTAACTAATCTTTTGTCTGCTATTTTAGGATCATTTATGAAATCGAACTTTGACTCACTGAGAGTAACTGCATTTTTATAAATACCTTAGTCTGTGATCAGCAGGAAAAGATCACTGTGAATTTTAGAGGACTCCTCTCAGCCAAAGGATCTCTGCACCACGGCAATTAACTCTCTGTTCTTAGAGCATCTTCACACCACTATGATTAAACCTGAAAGCAGTGTAGTTCTCAGAATAAGGAAATAAACTAATGACACTAGGAGAACAATTTATTAGTAAAAGAGGATGTTGCGCTAACATACCTTCTACAGCTTTATAGCAACAGAACAGTTAATTCTGGTAGATTGGTACTATTAGGACACATCAAGCTAGGGTGCATTATTCATGTTTTGCTATACTCCTGAAACGTTAGAAATTTTTGTCAAATATGTGAATTAACATTTTCCTAATGGTGATTAACAGCCCCCACATCCTAATTTTTGTGACACTCTGCCTCAAGGACCAAAATTTAAAGATCTAAGTTGTAATAATTAGATTCCAGGAAGTTTTTGGTATTTCAGTGCAGATACGGGTTATGTTCATTACAACAGTTTAGTATAATCAGGTCCAGTAGTGTAATAAGGCTTTTAAACATCATAACATATAACGGTTCCCTCTTTTTCTTTCACACTCTGTTGAAAGCAAAGTCTGCTTACTATCTGTCTTTAAATTCTTGTAATTGTGGCTTTCAACATTCTTCTCTTGAGGATTTTATTATTATTATTATTATTATTATTATTATTATTATTATTTATTGTTGTGACAGGGGTTTCTTGTTTTTTTAAATATTACTCATGTTTTGAACTCATTGACAGTTATAATTCTACATATATGCACTATTTCACATAATTATAGGAGATATGGTTTGGCCTATTCTTGTCAGTCATCCGGTTTTACTGTCTCTGCCAACATTTCTGAACTGGTCATTCCTGCTCTAAATGTGCCATGCCAGCACCTTCCAAAATGCTACAAAGATGTGTCCAGTTGTTCTCTCTGTGGCTGTTCTGCTGATACCTAGTAGTCTTCTTTTCTAAACCTTAACCTGTTGTTTTTCAGATGCACTTGCCCGTTTGATCTAGCCTGGCCATTTTTTTTCCATTTGCCTTGGTATTTTCTATTTGTTCACCTGTTGCATTGCATCTGGAGATGCAGTGCTGAAGGTCCAGATTCGAGACTCAGATGATAAGACACAAGTCCAGCTACATGGCCCTGTAAGTTAACGGATACCAGAGATGAAAACTTCCAATCAGGGATTTCTCATATTAATCAAAGAATTCTCAGCAGCTGTCTTTGCTGGAGAAAGATCAAGTATGCAGTAACAACTGATGGAAAAGCTTTGCTGCTTTTGCTTAAAGTGATATAAAAAATCGTGCTTCATTTATTAAATGGAATTTATAAAAGCATTATATAAAAAAAAAGAAAAGATAAAGCTTTCTGTTGCAAGACAGCTAATGAACACCCTGGAGGTGTTTAGTAACTTCCTGAATGGTGATATATACAGAATGCTTTGAGAACTTGACATGAGTTGGAGAGTTACATTTTAGTAAAAGCAGCTCAACTATTAAAAATTGTTTTATGCTCAGAAACTGCAATTGCCACAAATGTAATAAATATTCATAACTCCATATTAAAACAAAAAATAAATACACGATGTCAGTTCTTTGCCCGTGTTCACTGTTATCTCTTGTTTCTTGTGCAGTTTATATTTCATAATAAATTCCTGATACGCTGCAGGGTTACCAACACCGTCTTTAATGTAACATTTCTCTTTGAATGACTGAAACCAAGTGGTATCTCCAGGGCATCATAAATCTTAGTTTTCACTTGGAATATAGAAACCATAAAAAGTATAAAACAATATTTAAGCTTCAGAGTAGACTAATTTTCAATATAAAATGGGATTGTTATGACAGTAAATAAATGAGCAGATGAGAGCAAAGATTCTCCAATTTACAAAATCTTGACAGAAAGAGAAAATAGGTAACCCTGGAAACCCAGGGATATTACATGATAGAGCAGTGTCCAGAAAGCTGAAATGAGCCACAAGGATTTATTCAGCTTTTTGAGGTGCATGTCCATACAAGTGTAAAGTGCCTGTGTTTAAATACTCTACTTAAAAGTCTAATTAAAAATATAAATAACATCTATTATTTGTCATACCAGTGTGTCATATGATTTTGACACATCGGAGGTAATTTTGCTAAAAATATAAAATATCTATCAGACTGTTTTTAAGAATTAGGTAGTTTTAGATTGTGTTCACTAATTGCAGACACCATGGTGATAAATTTAAAGCTTTAAAGAACAGCAGGAGTCTTCTGAGACACAACATTTTCTGTAGGGCCTTTGAACAATTTCACTAGTTTAGAAGATCTTGGAAAGTCAAGAAAAATAAAGGAAAGCAGATCTTCAAATTGCTCAGGTCCCTGAAGTTCTGTCATGTTCTTTTTCAGAGACCCTCTAGGGTTTCCAGCAGACAACAAAAGCAGACAGGCTCGCAATCATCAAAGGGAAGGCTAGAAAAATCATCTTTTTGATAAGATAAGAAATATGTTTATGTTTGTTTAAAGTATTAGTTTATGACTTAGCAGTGGGAATACTTCTAATAACGGTGTGTGAAAAAGCATGTGTGTGATGGGGATGGTGTAGGCTTTTGTGAATCACTATGACAAAACCACCACATTTGGCCTCATTTTGTACTTCTGGAGATTGCTTTCTTAATTTGTCTACCACTGTAAAACAAATAAAATCATGAAGAACTAAGGTGGTTTTATTTGTGTTAACCATCTCTGGGTTTAAAGGCTCCTTGACAAAGTAGCATGTGCAACTTGAATTTTCAAGCCTGCACAACGATAATTGGAAGCCCTTGGCCAGCATTATATCAATCATTTTCTTTCTACCACACTGAATTATTTATTTGGATTGAGAAAAGCATTGAGAGTTCTAAAAGGTTCCTATAAATTGTCTTCGGACCACATGGAAAGGTACTATTGATTCTAAATTCTAAACACTGTGAAGAGGAGAAATTAAAAGATTTTCCTTTACAATGAAAATTAAAGTGGAAATATTTAGTTTGCTTAAAAGGAAAAATTGCCACTGAAGTAATATAGGAAGATAAAATACTTCAGTGGCAATTTTTCTTTTTTGCAATGAACTAACGCAACAAAACCAAAAGCAGTGAACAACTACAATGGCATCATACATGAAACACTAAAAATTAGAAATTGCTCAGCTGGACTGAACGTTGGTTATCATTTTAGATGTAACAACAATTTAAGGCTACAGTTTTAAAATCAAGCATATTTATTAGTCTGTCTTAAGGATCTCAACTATAGGTTAAAAAAAAACAAACCCAACCCAATCAACAAAGGAGCCAACAAAGTGAATAAAGTCAAGAATGCAAAGGAAACAGTAACAGATTTTGAGAAGCTATTTAGTACTCAAATGACTCAATTTGCGTTGAAATGTTACCCATATGATCTGCAGGGTGTCTGTGAGAAACAGAGCAACAGCTGAATAGGAAATGGCATCTGTGGCTCAGGGAAAGACTTGGCAAGAAAAACAAACAAACAACAAAAAGGTTAAAAAATGCTAAATGGCCATAAAATTGCAGTCTTATGTGAAGCATAGAGGTAGTCTAATTTCTTAATTTTATTTTCTGTTTTTAAGTAAAGACTGCTAGATAGAAAGAGATTTGAACTGCTATTTCCACTGAAAAATAAGATCCTAACGTATTTTCTGCAAGCACTTTATAAATATTATTTTATGCCTGGTAAAGTACACCAGTAAGGAATATAGTTCTGTGGCTTGAAAATACAGAGAAATTTAAATACTTAAACTGTAGACTGTGGCACCACATCATTGTGGATAAGTAGAATGGTGGTAAGGAAGATCAAGCAAAATCAGATAAATGGAAGTGTATATAAAGGAGGAGTGTAGCAATCATTATTCCTGACTCAATTGTTAAAATCAGTGTAATGTAGGTAATTCTAAGTTGACACAAGATAATCTGAGAAGAACACAGTACTTTTCAAATATCCTGAAAATCTGACATGAAAACCAACAAACCAAGAAACCAGCCAACCAACCACAAAAGCCAAGAAACAAAAATTCTAGTAAACAACTGTATTGGTTTGGCACATCCTGGTTTTAAGTAGCAGGGAGTCCACAAAGATGGCTCTTCTGAGGAAGCTGCTGGAAGCTTCTCACCATGTCCTGCAGAGCCAATCTCTAATGGCTCTGAAGATGGACATGCTGCTGGCCAAAACTGGGCCAATGAGAGAGGTTGGTAATGCCTCTGTGATTACATATTTAAGACGAAAATCAAAACAAAGTCACAAGATTTTGGCTTCCAGTCAGAGAAAAGGAGGAGGCAAGAACATGTGAGGGAAAACAACATGGTGACACCAAGGTCAGTGAAGAATTAAAAAAATTAACAAACACTTCATGAGTGAGATAAGGATCAGGAGAAACACTTCAAGGGCGAAACAGGATCAATTTAAGTTGCAAAGTGAATTTATTACTAACAGAATCAGAGGAGGATAATGAGAAATAAAATAAGCCCTCAGAACACCTTCCCCCCCAAGCCCCTCCCTCCTTCCCACCAAAAGCACAGGGAAGCAGGGCATGGGGGTTTGGTCAGTCCATCACCGAGATTCTCTTCCACTGCTCTGGGAGAGGAGTCCTTCCCCTGTGAGGCCGTGGGGTCCCTCCCATGGGAGACAGTTCTCCATGAAGAGAACTCCTATTAAGGAGGGGGAGGAGGTGCTCCAGGCGCCAGAGCCGAGGTTCCTCTGCAGGCCATGGTGAGGACCATGGTGAAGCAGTTGTCCCCCTGCAGCCCCTGGGTCCACGGGGGATGCAGAGATCCACCCGCAGCCCATGGGGGAGGTGCCCGTTCTGGAGCAGGTGGATGCCTGGAGGAGGCTGTGATCCAGTGGGAGACCCAGTGGAGAGAGAGGGCCCTGCTCCCAGGCTGGAGGAACCTGTCCTTGGAGGACTGCACCCTATGGAAAGGGAGAGCCCCGGCACAGCAGTTTTGGGAGGGCTGTGTGCCCGTGGGAGGGGCTCACGCTGCAGCAGGGGCGGTGGGGCTGCTGCTCCTGAGAGCGGACCCACGTCGGGGAAGCTCATGGAGAACTGCCTCCCGTGGGAGGGACCCACGGCCTCACAGGGGAAGGACTCCTCTCCCAGAGCAGTGGAAGAGAATCTCGGTGATGGACTGACCAAACTCCCATGCCCTGCTTCCCTGTGCTGTCGGCGGGAATGAGGGCGGGGCTGGAGGTGGAAGGTGTTCTAAGGGGTTATTTTACTTCTCATTATCCTCCTCTGATTCTGTTAGTAATAAATTCACTTTGCAACTTAAATTTAGCTTGTTTCGCCCTTGAAATGTTTTCTCTCTGTCCTTATCTCATTCATTAAGCCTTCGTTAATTTTTTTCCTTTTCCCTCCTCTGTCCAGCTGTGGCAGGGGAGGGTGAGTGAGTGTCTCTCATGGGTGCCTGGTGTTGGGCCAGTTTCAAACCACGACAACATCCCAGCACCAGCAAAAATGTAAAGCTGGTCATAAATCAATGGCGGGGAAATGATATTCTCTCATTTCTTTGGAGTTCAGCAATTTTGACCATGGAGGGTAGAGAGCTGTCTTTACCCACTGCAGTAGCAGCACACTGAACAGAATGTGAGGAGACCACAGATTTGTTGCAGAGGCCAGGCAGAAGTAAATTGCAATAGCAGCAGTATGATATAATGAAAGCTCTCACAAAATCCTATGTGTGTGGTATATATCTCACCTAAATTCAGCCAGATACTTACGATGGGGAAGGGAGAGAGTGCTCATTCAATCCACATATCAGAGATGTCTATATTGGCATTTTATTTCAATCTCTGGAGAGAACTATTGCCTTACAGTAACTGGAGCAATTGTATAGACTAAATAGGTAGTGTTTTTCACTGGGATTCACAATGCACTCAGTTTTTCACTAATAAAAAAGATCTGAATTCGTAAAATATTATTTAGTTGGCTGCAGTATTATATAAAAAAAAATAAACATTAATGGATACAGTACTGACAAAGCAGCAAAGACACCTGACTGTGTCTATTGAAGGCATAAATGAATACAGCTTTTTTACCCTTATCTTTCTTTTGATGACACACAAGTATCAGAAGAACAACATATATGATCAAACAGCAAGTGCATACCTGCATTAACCATGACTGTGAAAACTTGGGCAGAACCCAAAAAGAAAGGCTAATTGTATGATAAATGCAACACTCCTACAAAACAAAAGGACCAAAAAAAAAAAGCCATAGTGTCAATAAATTAACATAATGCTGACCAATGCTGACAAATTGCTATTTTAACCCCAGCCAGCTTCTGAGCACTGGGCAGCCACTTGCTCCCCTCTGGTGCAATGGGGGAGAGAATCAGAAATGTGAGAAAACTTGTGGGATGAGATAGAGATAAAGCAAAAGTCACACATACAGGCAGAGCAAAACAGAATTCATTGAGTCCTTCTCATCAGCAGGAAGGTGTTTAGCCATTCCCAGGAAAGCCAGGCTCTGTCACGAATAGCAGTTATTAGGGAAGGCAAACACCATCGCTACATTCCCCCTTCCATCTTCTTTCTCTTGGTTTTGCATGCTGAGCATGGTGCTGTATGGTATGGGACACCACTTTGGTCAGTGGGGTCAGCTGGCCTGGCTGTGTCCCTTCCCAATTCCTGTGTAGCCCCAGCCTTGTCTCTGGTGGGGTGGGGTGGGGTGAGGAGTAGAAAAGTCCTTGACTGTATAAACACTGATCAGTAATAATAAAAACATCCCTGAGCTGCTGACACTATTTCCAGCACAAACCCAAAACACTGCCTCATACTAACTACTGTGAAGAAAATTAACTCTATCCCAGCCCAAACACAAATGTAGAGTCTAACTGGTTAAAGAAATGCTCCTTGTAGATACATGAAATATGTCACACACGACAAGTTTCTTATCAACATAGAAACAAAAGCACTTAATGAGACAAACAATATCCTGACAATAACATGTCAGCAAATAAATTAATAATTAATTAATAATCTAAGATTACAGATTTTAACTAAAAAATTACTTTACTCTTCAACTAGGAGCAATAGTGAACCTAAAATTTCTAACTGACAGAAAACATGGAGAATAACTACAGGAAGTAAAACTTTTATAGGTTCAGTGAGAATGTTTGATGCCTGAAATCATGTTATTTGGTCCATGCTTTATATAGTATAGCAAGGTCCAAGTTCCCTGTTTGTTGGTGGTATGACAATCAATTGAGAAGGCTGGGGAAGCATACCCTGTGCAGACAGCAATGGTTTAACTGTATGTGACGAATAACAGTGGAAAAATGTTAGTAGTGATGGCATAAAAAACTGAGCAGGAAAAAAAAAAGGAATCCAATTAATTTAATTCGTGAAGTTTGTAGGCAAAAATTAATTTGTAAAAAAGGCTGTAGGCTTCTAGCAGCTCCATTGTCATCCAATCATACACAAAAGCTATATATTCACATTACTGGAAAAATTGAGACAAAAGTTGATGGTTGCAACATAAGTAGTGCAAATCTGTACGACTCCTACAGAAAGAATTTAAAGTTTAATGGGAAAAAAATACGTAAGACTTGTATATACAATTTTTCTTTCTTCCAGACTCTAGTTTCCAAACAAAAGCTAAATGTTAATGGCGAGCATAAAAGGAAATCCCATCACTTGTGGTTTTGGGGGATTTTTAAGTTATTTCTGTGTATGTATTTTTTTCCATAATAAAGTTATCTCTTTATATTACTCACCATTTTCCCATGAAAGAGTAAAGACTGCAGTATACTTCTTTGGCATCTTGACCCCAACTATAATTATGTTATTTTGATACTTATGCTGATATTCTGTCACTGTCATAAGTAAGCCTTATGTAGTAAAGTAGCTATATTATCTTTATTTTTTAAAAAAATAAGCAAACCAGCAAATCAGACAAGGTAATGTCCTTGAAGTTAAGACAGAAAGTTTATGAATTGATTCAATTTGACTCTGAATCTTTCAAAATGCGGATCAAATTATGATGTTTAACACTAGTAAAAGAAAACTCCATAGAGTGTTTGTAAATGACTAAAGCAAAAAAAAAAATTCTGCTTAGTGAACATTTGAGTAAATTAATACAGCAGAGAGCTCACATATAATCTATATGCATAAGTATCTTCATATGTGTAATCCATCAAAGATTTTAAATAACAAAATGCATTAATAAAATTCATGAGTGCTCATTGACAATTTGCAACTACACTCAGAGGCCAAATTCAAAGGATACATTGTTTCCAATGAATAATTCAATGCATTCTCATTGTAAGCTCTTTAAATGAAATTTCATATTATGAATAGATTACTGCTTTGCAGCAAATTTTATTTCATTTCTTGTTTTTAACTGCCTGTAAATTCAAATTAATCAGTTTCATTTTGCAAAGCAATCAGAAAGACAAAAGCAAATAAGAAGCTCCTATTTGTCACTATCTCCTTATGAGAAAAAGGTTTTTTAACCAGTCCCTAATAAAATTTATTCTACTGGGACAAGCATTTACTCATTTAGTGTTTCAACAAAAAAAAAAGAAAAACGAAAAAACAAGAAAAAAAGAGAAGCTCCTTCATATTATTGCTTGTACATGAAATAAGCCTAACCTGCTGAATTCTTTGATTAAAGTTTTATAGTTTGTTTGGTTTTGATTTTCTGTTTTTGCTTTCTAATTTATGGAATAGTTCCATAAATTGTATTCTGTAACTGCTATGTACATAATAATAAGATTAGAAGTATTAGTTTTCCTGTGGAAGTAAGAAGTCTGAAAACTCCAGCTCTAAGACAGAAAAATTGCAGAATTTAATTTAGAAGAGTGTATCTAATTTATTCTGAACTCATCTTTTTACTCCTTTTTACTATCATGTCCCGTACTTTCCTGATAAGTCACCATAATTTTTCTCAGTTCATTTGAAGAAGAGAAGATCCAAAACAAATTCTACATTATTTTTTTCATTCTCTACTGGGCCTTGTAAAATTTTGTAGTCACAGTAATATTATTATATTTTCATAACATATTAAACAACTTACTGCAATATTTTTCTTGAAATAGGTATGGTAGGAATTCGAGTGGTTTTTCTGGTTTTATTTAGTAAGGAAGGTGAGACTTGGTTTGAAACCAGATCCTCCAGCTGGAACACTCCTCAGAGTTTCAACCCAAGATATGTGGGGTGGCAGCTACCTCCATCTGTACTCAAAAGTACAGTAACATATACCATCTCTGGTCAGAAAGCACTGTTTGGTGCTCTAGTTAACTCCTTAATTAGATGGCCAAGTGTTTTCTGGAGTAGAGGAGGTGCTAAAGAAAAGCCAATTATCTTGTCACTATGCATGCAACTTTATACACATTCCCCAATGTGAGTCAGGCTGCAGGACAGAAAACATGAATTAGAATAAGCTAAACTGTAGAAGTGCAAAATAGGAGACGTATCTTCTACTTTGAAAGGAAGATGCTTAAAGGTTAAAACCAACGAGTGAATATTGAAAAAAACATGTGGGGAGTAAGAAAACAAAACTGTGCAATGAGAAAAACAAAATTGTGACCTTAGCAATTAAAACAATGTATTGTCAGTACTGGAAATCATGGATCAGATGACTAGAACTGCAAAACTGAAAACAAATGCTTAGAGTTTAATTAGACATAACAACAACAGCACTAAAAAAAAAGGTAAGATTGTTTCAAAGTAAGTTTCAGTAAGACTAAGTCACCCTTAACCATCAGAGAGACTAATAAAGATCTGCACAGGCCTTATAAATAAAAAAAGGAAACTAGGAAAGGCAGAGCCAGAGGCAAGTGTCTAGAAGATATTACGCCACTAAGTTACATCCCTGAAAGGTTTTATACAATCAGACAAGAGTAGCAGACCAAGCAAGCTCTAAATCAGTTAATTTGAAACAATTTTTTCCTGAAACTCACAGATTAAGCACCAATATCCCACTTGGAGGAAAATATATGGAGAAAACAGAAGCTCACTCACCTGTTTTGCATAAAACAGGAGATGTTTGGATTGGTTCAGAATGTTGTTCAGTTGTTCAGAATGAAGTGATGTTAGTGTTAGGAAAGTGATCTGTAAGAATAAAAGATAGCCAGCTTTAACATGAAAAAAATTAATTACATGCCTTAAATGTTTTATCAGTGCTAGTGTATAAGTTGTGCCTGCAATGCAGGCAAGTTTCCTGTTCCAGGAGAAAAGGAGACAGCCACAGGTAGAAGCATCAATAAAATATTTTGAGCAACATGTAGAAAATACAAGTTCTGATGAAGAGTTTTTAAAAGTCATGACCATGTCTACAATCAAAAGGAAACTTTTGGGACTTGTAAATAAGGTGTCCACTCTCAGTGAAGCCTTTAATGGAAACCAGCTAGTACATCAGAAAAGCCATTTAGGAGAACTAGGAACGCATTTTAAGAGACCTAGAAGAGTTTTAGCAGGCAGGGGGAGCAATTGATATCAACACAACAGAGAAGATATAAGCCCAGGAAAATGACGTAACAGAGAGGAAGATGTGGTCTCTGCCCGAGGCACCTCCACTAGCTTTGGCAGGATGAAATGTGATAAAGACACACTAAAGTGGATGAGGCAGGTCTTTAATCCTGATATGATTCTTTTGCACTGCTTTAAAAGGATCAAAAATTCAATCCAAAAGGACCAGGAAAGCAATGTCTGCTGAAACAGTCTCTGGCAGCATTTTCAATGGGCTGCACACTAACCATATATGTAGTGTCTGTGTCTGAAATACCAGATTCTCAGTGGATTCTCAAGAACCAATGATTAGAGATTTCTAAAACTAGAGCAGCTTCAGAGGTTGTCCTGCTTTGTGCAGGAGTCGCAGACCCTTTGATAGCTTGGGGCTTCTAGAAAGTTCTGTTATTTGTGCTGAACTATGTTTGCCCCTTTCAACCTTCTGGTCCTTTGCTGAATGTAATTCAACCATGCTCAAAGATAATTACCTGCCATTTTTGGTGATCATGAGATTTCCAATGACATTGCAGAGCAGTGTCTGGGTAAAGTGGGAGAAAAGAAATTGAATGGTTTAAGAAAAATTTCCTAAGGCCATATATATTAATTTATTTGAGGTATATTGATTCAATGAACAAAGAATAATTTTAACATGAAAACCAAAACAAAACAAGTGGTTGACATACATCTCAGCATTTCAAAAATCTTTCAAATCTTAATCTGGATATCTAATTGCTCCCTTTCACTAGATATTCCTAATAATGTCTGTTTCTTAAAGTATACGTCTTCTGTCTCGTAGACTGCCTTTTGCATTCGTGGGTATGGGAACTCACCAAGCGGCCAAGAAACTATGAAATACTCAATGTGTTTTTCTTGATTCAGCTTATTCTGCAGTCAGGATTATGTTAACTCACACAAATCTTAAATGCTAAAGAGGCTGTAGTAGCTGTAGCTGTAATTCTACCTCTTCTGAAGTACAGTAGAAAAGTGGAGTTGAATTCATCTGTGATGAGATAGATAGTGTCAGATCAGCTTGTGCACTGGGCTAAATTTGTGTTAGAGTTGAGGATTAGCTAATAGTGAAACAACAAAATAATTAAAGGACTCAATGTACATTTCTAATCCTTAAGAAATAGCATTTAAGAATTGAAAAGGATGAGAAAATATGTATGACATTAAGCCTATTGAAATATCAAATTATGAAAAGAGTTTAATTTATATCCAACACAGATTTGCTTTCATGCATTCATCATGCAAAAATACCTGAAGTTATAAGGTGAGAAAAACAGTGTTTAATTTGAACTATAACAGAACATTTTCAGGGACTACAGTGTTTTCATTTTATAATAACACAGTACTTTTCCAGTTTCTTTTCTAAGTTCTATGTATATTTATGGAAAAACTCGTGATTTTTGCAGATTTTTTTTTTTTAATATAGGAAATTAATCAATTAATTCACATCTGGAAATATTCACAAATAAGAATCTAATCCTCCCCGAATTTTTTCATGGGAAGTTTAACTTATTTAATTATAATGGATTGAAATAAATTGAAATATAGCAAAGGACAGGATGGCAGCATGTTTCTACTTCTTCCTTGTTTCTATTACTTCAGTATATTGTGTGCTGTTGATGTGCTATTACATCCTCACCGTTGCTGGTAACTTGCTGAAGGGTGAAGATTTATCCCACGTTGTCCCAGAGACAATCTTGTACATGTTTATGACACTTAAATATATTTAACATATAAATAGTTATATGTTAACAGTTGAATGACTGAATATGAAGACACGACCAACAGAACTTGCTGCAGAGCAATATGTTTGAATTTGGAATGTGAGTTTTTATCTGCCTAGGTCTTTTTCCCTGGATGAGAAGCATCTTTTAAATGTGAAAATTGCCCAGAGTCCCTACAGAATAGAAAATAACAATTAAGCATATGTCAAAAATCTGGGAGAGGGGAGTGCTTGTGGAAGTGAAATGGCACAATAAGATTATAGCCCATGCAGACACTTAAGAAATGGAGTGTATATTAGACCTTCAAGACAGCCAAAACAAGCTGTGATGGCCAAGATGTGACATACAGTTATAGAAACAGAGTAAATTCAGAAAGAAAAGGAAGACAGAACAACAGAGTGATATATTTTAAACAGGAGAGAAATAGATTTTTTAAAAATGGTAAAGAGGATTTTGAGATTCACATTAATAAGCAAAAATAAGTGAAAATAGTTTCAGATCTAAAAGGGAGGTGCTACTAACAATGTAGCTGCAGATGGCCTTACATATGACAGCTCCTTCACAAGATCCATTTTCACTGAATTGCCTGACAGCCATCTATCACTGAATCAGACTTAGGTGACAGAAATTGAATAGATTTTCAGAAAAAGTCTCATTCTTTCAAAAAAGCACAGGGTTGATGCTGCTCCATATAAATTGGTCACTCATAGCTGCTGATAACTTACACTCCCCTTAAACTTGTAACAATTATGGACCTCTCTAGTGGACGCTGTGTGTGTCCTTTGATGATTACAACACAGCTTGGCGCAATATTTCTGTGGAAAGCAATGAAAGTTATTTTAATGTCTTAGGTGACAACCAAATGGAAGTGAGCCAATTAATGTGTAGCCCTTTGTGTTTAACGTCCACATAGGTCTCATAACTAAAAATAATAATTTCTGCCATGAAATGAACAGGACCATTCTACATGCATTGACAATACAATTCCACCACTGGATGGTGATATGAATCTGCTGTGACAGATATGAATCTGGTGTGCCTGATCTTAGAGAGGATTGTACCTGCAATTCAGTTTTGTTCTCAGCCTGCTGTTGACCGGTTGCCTTGAGGCTGAGTACAGCAAAAAACGTAAGATAGTTTGATAGCCCTTCCATGAGCATCAAGACATTGCTTCTTCAAGTTTTCCTGCTCCTCTTTTGAAAGCTCCTTGAAGGCTTTCTTCCTATACCACAACCACATACATGAGACTGACATCCATTTTGGGACAAAGTAGGCGGTGGAGGACAGCTCTTCTCAAAGACTGGAAAAGAAACAGGCATGTGAATGTCCTACATAAAAGATGAGATGTTTTCCTTGAGAGTGATAACGGGGCAGTTGTGATGGGGCTTAGTGGCAAAACACAAACTGTTCAGCATGCACTATGAAAAGCTTTGGGATGTTCTGCAGATAAAGTAGTATAAATGCAGTGGAGCACTTTAGCCTGAGTGCCTTCCACTGAAGCATCTCTTGATCTTTCAGGAGCTGGATGTCTTTTTTTTTCCTATGCTTCTTCAATAATTAGCTCTTCAGTAGTTACCTCTATTTATCCTCATATCTTCCTACCTTCAGCCCTTCTTCAAGGTACTTCAAACTCTTCTATTCCTAAAGACTGGTTTCTCCTTCCTGTATGGTGCCTTCTTCCCATATTCCTTTACAAAGACATTCAGCTTCCAGATGTATCCTTTCAGCTCTGTTGTTCAGCTAGACATATTTCACACATGTAGACTTTACTTATCTTTTTCTCTACGACAGTGATTATCATCATCATTCTTCCTAAATAAACAACAAAAAAGTGTCTTTCCCTGAACTATATTTTTTGTTCCAGCAGTTAGTGGAGGAGATGGTGATTGACTCACTCAGAGAAGTCTGCATGCAGTTTTAATTTGAAATGGGTTGCAAGAAAATACCATGAGATAAAAGAATTTAATCTGAAATTAATAAGAATTCACTGAAAATGCAGGTATCAGAAAGACTAAAAAAACTGGTTTGTAAAATCAAGATTTATAAAAGTATCTACTTCTGTCTGTGACTTCCTAATCCAGATGCTTATTTCCACTGTGTAGTCCCCTGTATATTCATTCATGCCTGTAAATGGAGTAACCAAAATAATATTAAACCTTACTTCACATCTATTTTGAAACCATGTGGTTGGATACATAGTGGCATTAAAATATTCGGGTGTGAATATCTGCATACTGCATAAAGATGTATGTGCTTACCAAGTGATAAAAAACTGCTAAAGCAAAACATTAGCATAAAGAAAGTGCTTTCATACCATATACTGGAAAAACAACAGAATGTGGCATTTTCGTAATGTCTAAACAGAGGATATTCTCAGGGTAGTGATGCCACCTATGAGATCACCAGAGTATTAAGGCAGTTGAAACTTATTGCAAGATTGTTAGCAGAATTAATGGGAACTTGGAAAACTCTCTATTAATGAGTAAGGATCAATAATTAAGGTGAAACCAGCACTTCACTGATCATAGACCACTTTCTTCTATTAAACAATAAAATAATTTAAATTTAATTAGATTACTAAGTGGGAGAGTGCTGAAGACAAGCCATCCTGTTGGAGATTTTGGCTTTATTACCACATCTGCCCAAAGGTCACACTGCTCTTGACCTGCACACCGTCCCTGTGAAGTGTTGTGTTGTGAAAATCTATTTCAAAATCTCTGTGACAACCAATATAAAAATACCTTACTCAATATTTCAAACCTAGTAATTTAAACATTTTTATACCATTCTTTAAGCAAGGATATTGCCTTCCACCTAGGAAGGCACTTGGGTTCCTTAAAGAGTCTTTATCCAGTATATCTATCACTAAGAATTATCCTCATGATGATGTTCTTAACTGCATATATTCATTATTTAATAAAGTAGCTATTTTTATGATGGAAATGATCTGGACATGACAAATAAATTATTCAGCATTATAAGGATATTGTCATTGGCACCAGGTGTGAGTTAAAATTTTTAAATTAGGCTGCTAGCACTTTTGACAGATCATGCATATGTTCTGTAAACTTTTTGCTTACTTTACTATTTTTACCAATTCATTAGTTTCTGTTACTAGGATGCCTTGTAGAATTGAAGAAACATTTAATAGCAACTATAATATTTAGCTCATGCCTTAATTACATTCCAATGTTTTGAAAGAAGAAAACATTAATTTTATAATTCAGGAAACAAGAACTTGAATTAGAAGTTAGGAAATGTTCAAAAGGGGGAAGAAGAAAAAAACCTAGCAAGTTTAATTGAATTTTTTCCCTAAATAATTTTGCATGTAGAGGTTATCCTTTATGTAAAAGATTATGCTTTATGTTATATTTTATCCATCTACTTAATTTTGCAATTGAAAAAACACCACTTTTCTATTTATTTAGAGTTGTAAGACAGAGAGTAAAACCAGTAAAAGACAAAGAGGAGATTTGGCCTCATTTTCCTACTCCTACCACAGTGGAACATAATCAGTGATGAGGTCTACAGTGGAATCACTGGATCAGCTGCACTGGTCTTTCTGTTGTTCTTGGTGGTCTACTGCTCTGTCAATATTGCCATTGTGCACTGCATCTGAGAAAAACCTAGGGCAGGCTGCCTTATTTGCTTATTCTCCCTAGTGTGAACTGGCTGCTTGAAAACTTTATCAAAAGTACATTAAGATTTTTCTGTGTCCCAGGTGATTTGCTTTTGTCCCTGAGGCATAATTACTCTGTCTTGAAGTTTCTAAGAATTAAGTGCCAGCAGTAACAGTAAGACAACATGGGGTGTTCCACAGAAATGTTTTTACAGTGACATCCCAGATATCTACAGGGAAGTGTCGGGCACAGTATGAAGGGTTATGAAGGTGCTGGAGAGGTGCAGGATTTTCTGGGATTTTGGAGCATTGGGAGGACTGGGATTTTCCCTTTTGTAAACAGCAAAAATTGATGCTACCAATCAGTAGATGGCTCTCCTGTCCACTGCGCCAGCTTCCTCTTGGAGGGAAGGAATCCCGGTGGAGATTGTGAGCGAACTAATATTCATGCAGTGTGCATAAGGAAACTGCAGCCTTGACCAAAACTAGGAATAAGTCCTATTGACAGTATTGACACCTCCATAGATGGAACTGTGAATTTCTGAAAGAGGTAAAAAAAGGGAGAAAGGAATCAAGAAGTAGTGAAAAAATACTTGGGGAGCCAATAAGGGCACTGAGGAAAAGGGAAGGTAACTTTTCTAATTATGTAATTGTCTTTCTTCTTGCCTACTTCATTGCCCATCTTCTGCCTGTACTATTAAGGAACATGTGTCCGTGACTATTGAAAAATGGCCAGCTATATGGCACAGAGATTCCTATGTAACACATTTATCATTCTGTGACTGTGACAGCTGTAGGACTGTCTGTTCATTAGTATTTAAATCAGTTCATAAATATTTCACTCTAAAATCCAGCTTAAATAAGCCTTACATCTGGTCACGGTAATGCTGTAGTTTAGCATCTGCTGTAAGCCTTAATTCTAACCTGATATAATGCTATTGTGTAGTTACACAATTTCATAAGGGCACTTATACAATAAAACAGGGATTTAATGGAGCACTTTATCTTTTTGCAATTTTTACTTTCAGCTGACCATAGCAAGTGAAGCTAAAGGTTGTATAATACTGCACATCTCCCTCTGGCAGAAGGGCTCCTTTGCATAGAAAAGTTCTCCATTTTCAGAAAAGGATGTGATGTTTTGGAAAGTCTTAGTGAAGATTTTCCCTAAGACATAGGGATGCATAAAAAGCATTCCTCTCATTTTCTTCCAGTTTCTCTCTTCCATTTAATTTTTAATGTTTTAAGGGATGATTGTGAAGGTGTCAGAATGATGTGAGTAATGCCATTTTCAAAACACAGAGAATCTTAAGGACAAGCAGATACAAAGGATATTTTAGGTCAGTACAAAAAGTCAGAAACTGAATATAAAAGGAGAGAGTTTCCCTTATATTTCCACGTTATAACTCAGTGTTAACTAACACTAGAACCTATTCCACTCAAATACCCAATCTCCATAATTTTCTCATTCTGTATGAACTTTGGGAAAATAATTAATGAGAGGATTCTGAATTTGTCAAATGAAGATTAGGTAAAGAGAATAGCAGAAATGTCACCATTTTTCATTAGCAGTCATATATGTGCAACTAGTTACTTTGAAAGAGCATAGTAGGAGAAAAACAGTGGTATAGAAAGGTCAGTAGCCATCTCATTTTACAGAGGACAAATGTCTACAGAAGCCTGTCAGGTGTTTGCCTTTTAGCTTTGTCCATTATCACACATTACAGTATCCCCAGTCCAATGTTTCTCTCCAGGCAACTCAGACCTGTTTGCTTTTGTGTAACCTGAGGTACAAAGCAAGACACTAACGGAAATTTAGTGTAATAAAACTAATACTGTGTTGTGTAATAATAATAATAATAATAATAATACTCTGTATTTAAGTAACATGTTCCATGTAAGAATCTTAGGTAATTTTAAAACATTAAGTCAATAAACTATGTGACATTTTTGCAAACAGAAAAGAAAACAAAGCACAGAAAGCGGCAACCTGCCCACCAAGGTATGCAATTTATTTTCTCTTACTTAGTCCATCCAAAACTTAAATGTCTAATACAAGCTCTAAGCCTAGGATTCTTCTATAATCAAGACAGGGAAAGAAATACTTTCAGCAGTGGGTTATGCCATCTATCTATTAGGTAGTTTTTCTCTGGCAGGTCTTCCTTCAACATCTATAGCTGAAGCTATAGGCATTTTTAAGGTGAAAAAAATTAAGTGATATGAATCTTCAGTAGCTAAATGGCAGACTTTTAGATCTTTATTTCCAAATTTTTTTTTCTCCAACTGCTAAAGAAAATAGTTAGCTGAGCATGTTGCTTGCCAGGGCTTTGCACTGTCAGCCTCTTCTGTACTATTACTCTAATTAAAGAAATGCAATGCTGTAAGTCAGGACAAGGTATTTATAAGTGGTTCTTCAAATGGTTGGGACATATTTCAAATTGCTGGGAGTGATCCTCTGGTAAAATATTTTGAAATGATTCAATACAATTATAGACTATATTTTTATGGTCTGATTTTTCAAAATTGCTAGATATCCAATCTGCTGAAGTCTTCTGAAAACAGACTGCTTACTCTGATACTGAAAATGAGAGATGAATTCCAGGGAAATTCTGGCTGAGAATGTTTATGCTGAGTTCTTTTTTAAAAAACTAGAGATTTAGACTAATACAAGGGTTAATGTAGCTGAAAATATGCAGAGCCACCAGCAACCGGTGTTTCCTGCTTGTAAAATCACCCTTGTTGAAACAGGAAACCTCTTGTGATTTTTCTGACTTTCAAATAAAATCAACATGCCAAAGTTATCAATATCCTTTCCGGTATAATTCTATTTTGCTTAGATACTAACATAGATTTGGTGCATTAACTTTCCAGCTGAATGGCTGGAACTTTGTGGTTTAATTGCCAGTTGCTCCATGGTTTAGTAGATAAACTCAGCAGCTGTTGTTTTGTGTTGGACGTGGTTTGGAGAATTTGCAGATACTTCAGCTCTTCTTTGAAAGCCAAAATACTTTGACCCAGCTGCACTATGAAAGAGAGCTGGCAAAACTTCTCTTCAAGCAAATATATCCAATTCATTCAAACTCTGCTTACAATATGTTTGAGACCAGACGCTGAAACAGCAGAAACTCATGATGAGTAACAGATCAAGATCAAATAAACTATGAGTAGTCGTGATTTTCTTAGTACTGCTCAAGAAGTTACGCTGCCTACCAAGGCTTTGGCTATTTTTGATCTCTCTGATGGAGCTATTCTCTTGAGAGTTAATTCTGATATTAAAGCTGTCCTGACAGATATCAGGAAGATACTTTGCATATAAAGGAATTTCTTTAAAAGTGAAAATAAAATTGTGGAAATACAATAGCTCCAAAAACCATGAGAGAAAGCATGTTGCTTGTCTGTTTAGAAAAATGTACATGTACTTCACTTCGATGCAAACTTAGAAGTATTTAAGAATGGCCTAGTATGCAGAGTGATAAACATTACATAAGTAGTCTTCTGTATAGAAAACATTTGCCACTTCTGAAAACTTCAGATATAAACAAGTATCACGAGCTGTGTAGAATTTCTAAACACATTGTATGATAACGTTTTGGCTACCAGAATACACTTCAGCTCCACAATCAGTATTTCAATATTGAACATCTGTAGGTTCTACGATACTTAACAAAACTGAAAACGTTTTTTTTGCATAAGGTGCAGAATCTTACAAGGATGTATAGATTTTAAAAGTTAATTTAGTGCATTAGTTGCATCACTGAGGTCAATGAGTGTTCCATTACTGACTCAGTAAGGATCCTCCATCTGCTTGCTGAGCTGTTCCAGTGAAACATAATTAGAGGAATCTTACCATTACTTGGGACTCATGACGGATTGCTTTATGCCCTGAAATACAGCCTTTACAGGATAAAAACTGAATGCCAGGTTTACAAATTCCTGAGGGGGCTCCTGTTGAGTTATGGAACCATAACCTGAGATGTACATATGTACATTAAGAGTTGGGTAATAAGCAGTTTGAGCTCCCATAAAAATAATTTGGTAAGAGTAGGGGGCTTCAGAATAATAGCTGGCCACACACTTGATACATTTTAAATACAAACTAAAGAGCTGTGAAAGAACATTATAGCCTTGTGTAAATTCCAGTGATTCTGAACAAATTTGAGGTTAGGTCTTGAAGGTACAGAAGGATGAAATACATAGGGAAGTGACAGCTCCAACTAGTGAACTCTTTTTCCCACCTCGACTACTTGGCACAGATTAATCTTTGAGCTTGTCTCTCATACACTGAACAGTTTAATTTTGCCTGTACTTCTGAACAAACCAGGCCCAGATTGTAAAGCTACAGTTTCAGTTAATGCTGTGGCATTCTCCAAAGTTTACATAGAGTAGAAAACACATTAGAATTCAGGTTAGTGAAATATACATTCAAAACCAAGGAACTCATAGGAGAACTGAGGTCTTTCAAATCTTTATTATGTGCTGTTATATAAAGTTCCAGCATAAGTTTCGATATTGTTCCTGGGACTAAAGGTGTAAGAAGATTAATAAGAACTTGAAGTGCATTCACATTCATAGCACAGAACCATTTAGATACAGGCTGCAAAGGATTTACATGCAGATGATGGATGTCAAAATAAAAAAGTATATCTAGTTTATTGCTTGAAAAAACGACTAAGAAAGAATCTCTGCATGAAACTGCACTGACAAATCAAATGTTTTATTGTTTTGGAAAGACATAAATTCCAAAATTTGAGGTTCAGGACCTCAGAGATGACATCTGTTTCAACTCTGCTGCCAAATGTGTAATACAAGTCCCCAAGTTCAAGTGGGAGTTGTACAGAAATAATGTTGATGGTATTTCTTCTTTCTGAGGGACAGATTACAGTAGCAATATTTCTTTTCATAAAAAATTGAGTGAAAGTGGGTCCCAGCTATACAATTCTGAACAGAACAAAAGAATCAAGACAGAAAACAGAAAATAGTAAAACAAAAGGCAAAAAGGGTTTTTTTATGACCAGCTGCATGATTTAACTTCATTCAGACTCTATAATTTATGCTAATACTGTTAAAACATAGAATAAAATCTTGTAATCTACAGAACAGGAACATAGATGTAAATATTTTGATCATAAGATACAATTCCAGAAGATGCTGCTTGTACCTTTCCTTTAATTATTCTGAAGGATATGATTCTAGTAAGATTTTTTTAGTTTACAGAATCCCTGGATGAGTTTCCAGGTTGCTATTTGCCAGGAGGTTGTTTAATGGTGAATTCTCACTACCCAGGTTTTTAATATTCCTGTGCAGTTGTAATACATGAAAACATTTTTCTACCTCATCTGTTATATGTTTCATTCATCACATAAAAAAAGTATTATGCAGGTTTTGGAACTGAGAGTCTGAAGTAATTTATTTTGTCTGTTATGTGAAATGTCACATACATGGACTGAAAATCTGGCCTCACTGAACTTTACAGAAGTAATTTCTATTGGCCTTCACAGTGGCAAGATTTTGTCCATACCCATCAATAAAGATGTCAGTATTTACTAACAATTATAAGACAGATTATTTATTTATTTATTTATAATGACAAATAACTGAAGAAGCTTTGGTAACTGTGAAAATTGTTGCCAAATGGTGACATTTTATTAGTGACTCCTACATTGATCATGTTAAAATACTACACACATTGATTCTTTAATGTTTTATCCTTCTCAGCAATGACAGGGACAAAGTTTTGGTTGTGTTTTTCTTCTGTATTTAAATTAAATTTGTGACAATGGATACTTATAATAAATGCTGAATAATTTTAATGCTTGAAAAATCCCATTATATTATACTTTTTTATTTTAACATTTTTCCTAGATGATCATAATTTTTTTCTACTACATGGTACCATTTTTCTGTGGTCATTTTTTAAAGACTTATGAATGGTTTGAAAAATAGTAGATGACATGCATTGACCTGACAGTAGTTTAAGTACTTCAATTATAAATATACATTAATATGTCATATTGGAATGACTAATTACATTGAAAAGTGTTGATTAATTATCCCGTAAGAATTCTACACTGTAGTATTCTCACAAGGTGACATCTGCAAATGCAAGCCTGACAATTGGATAAGGAAAAGTGGCTTGTAAATGGAACCTGTAGCATCAAATATTTGCTCTGAACACATCTGTGTGAACATGTTTTGAGTTTTCTGTATCCTCACAAGACTGAGACCCCTTCATTTAATCTTCTTAAGTTTTGTTTTCTCATTCTTTTCAGTGAAGCACCTTGTAAATCCTTCCAAACTTAGGAAATGTAATATCTGTTCCTCCTACCACACCAGAGACCCTGATCCCACAACAAAGAAGTAGCTAACATTTCTGTTTCGGAAAGAGAATAAGCATACAATTAACTTTTGACATGGTTACAGCACTGTCAATTATGTACTTACACCATTAAACAAAAAACGTGATAAATAATCTTCCAGTATTAGGGATTTACAATGTAAAAAGCACCTTGTTGATCAGTAACCCCTGTTACTATGTTCACTATATCCATAGGATTTCATGCAGGGATTTAAAAATCTCAACTATTTTATCAGATTTGCAAAGACAGAACTAGTGAATACACTTTTTTCCCACCAAAAAAATCAAAATAAATGGTGGTGATAGAATAGCATTTAGCATAATATTCTAGTCTATGTGTATATCATGAAAAAGCTCTATTGATTAAATAGACACGTTTTGTGCAAATATATACGTAAATAAAAACTCTAATGATTAGTGTGCAATCACAACATAATATCAACACATCATCACAAAATCAACAAAATGTGATAATATTTTAATAAACTGTATTACAAGGAAAGCAATCAAGCTATTTAAAGAACAAAACCAGAAGTTTAATTTTTTGAACTTGAAATTTTTGCTTGAACCTGCTTAGTTGTGTTAACAACTCAAGATATCAGTGTTCATACCCTTTGAAGGGGAAAATTATTCTAAGCCCCATAAAATCTGTTTAGTTAATTTAGCAGATTAAAACAAATAATCCAAATTTTATAACAGCTAACATCCTTATATGATTGAAATTAAAAAAGTAAGTTTCTGTAGCTTTCCAAATTACTTAGAATAAAACCTTATCTTTAATATGAATTCAGGTGGGAAGCAAAAATTCAAGATCAGGGGAAAGTGAATGAAGAAGGAAAGAAAAACATGGATCAGGGTTATAGATGTTCTGTCCTGGACATTGATGAAACAGTCATTACAGACAGAGATGGCATCCTGTGAAGAGATGAATTGCTGCTGCTGCTGCTACTTTGCTGAAGGTGGTTTGAAATGGAAATATTAGCAGCCTTGAATGTCCTGACCAAGCAAGGTTGTGTGCAGAAATCAGAGCTCTACTTGGCAAATGATAAGAAAAATTGCAATCAAAGCTGAGTGGCAGAAGTGCAACATGCATTTCCACAAAAGAATTAGAATTAGGCAGTATGGCAAGGATCTAGAAATGGAAATGTTCAAAGACACAAATGAGTTGTCTTTGTTAAAAAGAATTCAAATCTAATCTTCACTAGCACAGGAGTACACATAAAAGATACCTACTGACATAATCAAATTTGGATTTACACCAGCATCTGTAGGGGCAATATTTGGGCCAATATGCTTTTATTTGAAGAATATGCTGTTAGACTGGATGAAACGTTTCCGATAGTCACTGAGAAACGAATAGGGAAATAGAAGGGGGCAGTGCTGACGAAATTCTGTAAGATAGTTGTGTGAAGCAGTAGTGGCATCTCTGGGGCTTTTCTTGAGAAGCTTTGTTAAATGTGCAGTGTCAGGGGTCTGTATCAGATGAGCCATCAATTATGTTGAGGTTCTGGAAACTGAAGAAACTCTAGTGGACTATGGAGATTTCTTTGGAGCTGTGATGTCTCAAAAGCCCATTCCCAAGCTATAGAAATGGAAACCTGGCTACCACATTAACTTTCTGTCCAGCTCACGAAAAGGCTGTCAAAAATGAGAAATCTGGGGCTCAATGAAGAGGTGTTTTTAAGTGAAATACTGCCTGTAGTGCTAAATCTCTATTCAAACCTAAGAAACTTTTAATCTCCTTCAGTTGTTAAGTAGCTGAAAGCACTGAAAGCTCTGCTTTGAAAAAGAACCCCACATCTGAAGTATAGGCAAGGCACGTGTCGGGAAAATTTTATCACCAGTTATTTTGGGGAAATCCTGTGGAACTGCAAATTGTGTAGCAGACTAAAAATGAGGTGAAAAGAGGGCACCAGGTACAATATGAGCCACCACTGAGAATAGAAAAAGGCAAAGAATAGATTTAAGGCCAGATGGGAATTGAGTTTGTTCTAATAGGAAATGGATCTGTGAGCAGGAAAAAAAAAAAATTATTCCTCCTTAGAAGAAACTGCCATGTACTGAATGTTTTATTCTACATGGCCACAAATTTTGGCTAATAATTTTGTTCAGAATAAAGAACAATACCGTATGTTCATTTTGTGGCAATTTTGTCAAAATAGCTCTTTTAACAGAAACTTTAAAAAGAGTATAAAATATAAATACTGACCAAACAGATGTCACTTTGCTGTTATAGTATGTTTACAGTAAAGTTATGTAATGAGAAAGTTTCCTGTTTCAATTAAAATCCCTTTTGCTTTAAAATAAGGAATCTACCAGGCCTCATTAGCACCCGACAATTCTTATTTGCAATTCATTTGAAATAGTATTTGCTTTGGAATGTTTTTTCATCCGAGTGTTGGTATTGTGTCACTGACCTGTAGAATGCAGCAGACATACTATTATACCACATTTTCCAGAGCAAATTTGAGCCCTCTGGGAAATGCAGAATAAATCGTAAGAAAGTTAAAAAAATTCATTTAAAGCTGCATACTTCTTCCTTTTTCCTTTTTCCCTCTGTTTTCCCCTTTTCCAATGTCTCTGAAAGTTTCAGCGTCTTTAGCAGTCCAGAAGACTTTTCTTCAAAGTCTGCAAGGTACAAAGTCAAGGGGACCAAAGGCACAGCCTGGTGAGGGCAATGTGCACACAAAATGTTGGTAAGTAGTCTACCACGTTCTCACACCTTCCCTTTCCCCTGTAAAGCAAGCTGAGGTATGTGAGAATGGCACATCAGGGTGGTTGTCTATGCCTTGTCTTTGTGATGCTGTGAAGAACTCAGGCTAGGGCAGGGCAGATGAACAGGCAGATGGGAGCAATCTGGGGGAATGGGGACTTCTCTGAGCCAGCCCTGCCAAAACAGAGTATGAGCATAGACAGGGAAGGAGCCCTTGCTGAAATCCAGAGTTCAGAGGGTTGGTGGGTGTGTGTGGCTGGATCCCTCAAGGATCTGGCAAAGGATTTAACTGAATAGAGTTTTGTGTCTGTATGTGTGCGTGGGGGTTCCTTCCCTCTCTTTCTGGGAAGGGAAGGGCTGAAGGTGAAGTCAATAAATTTATATTCAAGGTCATGAATTAGGGACTGTAGAGATTTAAGGTATCTAAGGATTTCAGGAAGGTCAGAGAAAGGAAGAAGTGAACTGAACGAAGAGGAGTCCTGGTGCTACAGTGCATTAGCAGAAATATATTTCTTTCTTAGCAAAAGCAAATGCAAATGATGTTTCTGATACATCAGTCAAGACATAGCTGTTTGGCAGAGAAAAATGTCAACATACATAAAGCTTGATAGATTTGTCTGAAGTGTATCTATGCAAAATAGAGATAAATGTTAACATTTTGAAGGGTTGTGACAGGTTTTAACATAAAAAATTATTTTGTCTTTTTTTTTGTGCTTTAAATGTTTAAAATGCTTCTGCTTAAAGATAACTCTTTCAAGTATTGACAAAACAGGTATGCAAAATTGAAGAGAGTGTGGAGGGAAACAGAAGCAGATAACAGACCTCAGGTATTTGCAATGATCTTTGCTCTCACTATTTCATCTTACAGTTACTTCAGTGTCTTCCTCAAATTTCTACTCACTGTGTTTGTCTTCAAACCACAGCCTCTTTACCAGTCCAAAAATATGACCAAGTGCAGCACATACATTCAGTTCATTGTAGGTTTCTGAGTTGTACCGCCACTCCTCACAATATAGAACAAACTGGTAATTTTGTGATATGCTTCTTAAAAAATGCAAACTAACAATGTTCTTACTAGAGCAATGGAATCTGAAAGATGGTTTACTTTACAGTACCATATGTGAAAATATTGCTTAAAATTTTACTTTGATAACAAGAGTATTTAATTGTTGTATGGCCTCATTTACCACATGCTTCTTGGACACTTTGATCATGAGGGAAAGAAAGAAGATCGTTCTGCTCTCCCTGGCTCGATTGAGATTTATTTAGTTCATGGAAATATGTTTTCTTTAGTTTTTGTATTGACTTCTTCATGTGTGGAGTTTTTAGCACTTTTCCCTCAATATACTCAACAAAAGTAACATGTAGATAGGAGTAACTTGTATGTGTAACATGTACGTGCAACGTGTAACATGTACATAAGAGTAACTAAATGTCTCATTTAATTTTTGAAGCATGGAACACTGGAATCTAATATACTAAATAACATTTTCAGTTATCATTATCACTAAGTAGCTTAAAACTTCAGAAAACCAAAACAAACCCTCAAAACCTAAGCCCTCAATAAACCTTAAGTAAACAAAAAATTTCCTGTCCCCAAACTACTTTCCATTTGGTCTTTGAATTGAGCCAAATGTCTCAGTGTGGCCCAGAAAGTCAGACAACAGGGTGTTGTACTTCATTCAGACAGTGATATTTTAGGTTCCTGTGGGTATATAATCATGTACATCTGTGTGCATCAGCACTAAGAGACTCCCCAAAATGGTCCCATCAAACTATTTTAGCATTCATGATTGACTTCTCTCTAGATTTTCAATGTGAAAACTTCTCTCCTTTTCCACAATCAGGAAGAAAAAAGTAATTCTGATTAAATGCAGTTTCATTTTATACCACTCAAGACTACATGCATGTGAACCTATCCCACTTCAGGTCAGAATGTGAGGCATACAATTTTCTATATGAGTAACCTGGAGAAAGGTCAAACCTTATCATACCTGTCTACATAGACAAATACAATTGGATTGTTTGTATTCTATGCTGTTAAAGTGGAGACCTTAAAAGCTTGCAAAGAAATTATACTTAACAAAGAACTAAGGTTCTTTACTAAACAAGTTTCCTCAGTTTTCCTACTCAAACATGAGAATGAGGTTATTCGTTGAAAAATCCCATTTCTTTGTAGAGATTTTTCCTCTTAATAGTAAAGAGGATTTTCTTTTACATAATAATTAATTGTGTGAAGGAAATAAGGGAAGAAAAGCTACACATTTACCCTTCATATTTTGCACAAAGATCATACTATATATTATGGTTGCCTCTCTTTTTTTATGTACATAGATATATTTATTTAGACTTACCAAAGAAGAAAAGGGGGAAACTGTGGCAAGTTGCATTTATCCTGAGTGATTTAATTTAGTCAGTGGAGCACTCATTCTGGCTGAAAGCTCTGAATTGTAGTAAAAATGGTGCATTATATTGATGTAAGATTTATCCCACCACAAACTTTAATTCAGTACATGAATAAAACAACCATGAATAAGACAACCTATTGTGAATGAATGGATGATACAATAATGAGAAAAAGTGAAAAAAAGAAAAATCTTTTTTAAAGAGCAACATAATTTTTATATCATATCTCTAAAAAAAGGACAGATTAGAGCAATTCCAGAGATGAATCTGTTCTGGCACTACTGGAACAGTGGTAGTACCAAAGCTCTCCTGTGTGGCATTTCTTTTGTAATCTCATCATTTTTTTCTATGGCAAGAAGATTTGAAAGAAACTTCAAAACCTATCTTGTCTTCCTAAAGGGACAGTATTATTTATATGGATTGTTAAATGAGAGGGAGACATTTTGGAAGCAGCAAACCTGGTGTGAATTTCCAACTAGTTATTTTTTTTTTTCTTTCACTGAGACGTAAAATAAGAAAGTTAATGTGCAAATTTCTGCTGTACTTGAACCACTCTCTTTTGTAGATGCCACTTCCAAATTCTGTGTGAAAATTTTATTCTTGTGATGCTGTAGACAAGGGTAAAAAGGAAAGGTGAAGAGGAAAAAGAAGAATATAAAGTTTGAAAAAATGATGTAACATAATAGTAAAATTCAAAACAAATCTAACGTATTAAGTTGGATGATATGATTAATAAATTACACATGGTTCTCTCCCCTTATCTTTCCACTGTATTGGTAAGTACAGACAGAGGGAGCATTACATGGCACACAGATGGATTCCAGCACAGACATTAGTGATGCATGTGAATTTTCAGTGGGGGAATTTAAACAGCTTTACAGACTTAAGCATTGGTGCCACTATGTGACATTTAGAGAGGTGTAGGAACACAAGGACAGAATTCAGAGAGGGGACATTTAAAGTTTTTGTTAGGTGTGAAATGACTTAAAGAGAGGGCAGCTCAGACTTGGTTCTTTGGGACAGGGATGGAGAACGATACTAGGTTTTTGCCTCATTATTTCAGGTTAAGATTTTCTCACCAACATCTTCCTTGTTCCCCTTCCTTACTTTAGTTATGACATATCCTTGTCTTATGGTCACCAATTAAAAGACATTTTGAATATATTTTTACATCCCAAGTGCATTAATCCCAAGTGCATCACTGTGCAATACTGTCTTTACAATCCTGATTGTGATGAGATAATCATACCACTCTCTCAATTACCCTCAACTTAAATATTTTTTCCTTACATGATTTTATAATCCATGAAATTACTGTGAATTAGAAAAGCAAATAAAGTATTTCAATAATTTATGATTATTAATTAGGCTAGAAGTAATTTGGGCTGTTCTGCTCTCTGACATCTGCTAATATGGGAAGTTACTGAAAGCCTAAATTGTCTGTACTTATGAATTCCTGCGAAATCTCCTGAAACAAATCCCAGTGACCAGTAGCAGTTTGTGAACAGATTAATCAGTATGTCCATTAAGAGCTTTCCAGCCACACCTTCCCATCATTTATGATTTTCACGCATGGACAATGGACAGGTCTGTGCTTACATATTGTCGTGAGGTCAGTTAGAAGACCAATCACAATGCCTTTGTCTTATACTTGAAGAAGATTACAGTGTATAACCAGGGGAGTCTTTCCATAGGATACAAAGAAGAACACCATCACAGACTGAATTCCTCTTCAGCTTTCCATATATACCCGAAATTAGTGGAAAGGCACAAAAATAGTATTTATAGCACCTATATACAGTGCAATCAGTTCTTGTTGCATAGAGCATGTACCTGGGAGGATCACGATCAGAGAATACTCATGCAGTCAGTGATGCAAAGACAAGTGTTTGTAGAAAGGACAAGGTAGAGGTATGCCCTTAGGCAGAGTAAAAGAAATTCTTCTTATGCCTATGCAAGTCCTGTGAAGGTCCAGCAAAGGTAAATAATCCTTTGCTAAGGGAGAATCTTTAGCAAGGCAGCAGGACTTCTTAGCTCCACTAGCCCCTCCTGAACTCCGGAGTGAGCAGCAAAGCAGGCAGAAGACAGTGGAAATGACAGTTCCTCTTTCAGAGTTGAGGAATTTAATAAATGTTGGGTGCCAGCTAGGTGTCTCACTCAAATTTACTGTTTTAACACCATGCATGATAGAACTGAAAAGAGAAGAAAATTGAGCTGCTCATTAGATTTTGCTATCTCTGGTTTAATTTTTTTCTACATTTACATACTTGGATTTTTTTTAAAGCATGTTCTGATGAAGAACATTGGTTTGGTTTGGCTTATACATAGTTCTGCTGTTTAAAAACACTCATGGATTTCTTGTTTACAGCCTGATATGACCATATTCTCAGTAATCACTGTTTATGTTTGCAAATTTGATAAAATTCCCTAGTGGTTGAACCTGACTTTTAAGCCTGTGCAGCTGCAAAGGAGGAAGCAACCCATATTCAGAAAGATTGTTTGGTAAAAATGATGATATTTCTGTGATTATATCTAACCTGTGAGACACGAACATGCCTTCTACTCCTGGGTCCTTGTATATCTTAGACTCACCTCCTGCCCTGCATCTTTATGCATTTTTCTCACTAAGGAAAAGGGGTTTCTTAAGGAAAGGAGAAAAAATGTGTTCCAGTCCTGTCCCTGATCTAAATGATCAAATGAGCAGCATTATGGAGTGTCCTGCAAAATATTTTGAGCAAAACTCATGGGACCTTGTAATGTTACCCCATTTTATCCTTAAATGTTTAGTAGAGAAGATAAAAATGAAATTGGAATTGATTGATGATTGTACCTTTGTGTACATCTGTACACATCATCATGTACATAACCACTACTTTATAATCATGTGAGTCACGTTACTGTCTTTGCAATGTTATATGAAAGAAAAGAGTTCTTCATGAGGTATTTCACACACTAGCAGGAAAAAAAAAAGCTGTTATGTCACTTACTTTTTTGTGTGTGTTGTTTTTCTGCCAGCTTTTCAACAATAAACCAAAGACTGAAGGGAAGCTTATAGACATCAGTGTTCTTAACAAAATTTGGAAACACAGATCAATGAAAATCAGCTCTAAGTTCAGATGCATTTGAGATATTGAGGTAAACAGCATCACAAAAATATTACCAGTTACCTCTGACAGTTAATCTGGAACATCAAACTATAAAGGCCTAGGACAATCAGTTCCCAAAGTGACAACAACCACTTCTGCACTAGAGAAACCCCTTCAATTTTCTCACCACTTGGTTTTCAATTACAGAACTTCCACCGCCATTCTGCCTCAATACAGGGCAACAAATTGCAGCATGCATCGTGTCATCCAAATCAATTATGTCTGCTTTCACACTTATTGCCTTCCTTTTTTTTTTCAGAGCAGTGAACTTTGTTCTTTAACCTTCTAGGTATCTCTTAATTGCACATGGGCTCTCAGGGCTGTCCCACTACAGTAACACTTGACTATATGTTGGGATGGACTCCTTTGGCCTTTGTGTGGCCAATTTCTGCGACGCCAAGCCGTAACGATAGCTCAGAGGGAATGGCGCAGCGTTGCACTGGTGACATCCCTGACGAGAGAGTCACGTCCGCGATGAAAGGTTCACTCCTCAGGCTAGGGTCAGATATGAAGTGCGTCAGCAGCGGCAGAGAAGCAGGAGAGGACACTCTGTATAGGTTCCACATTTTATTGAACAGCATTTGTTAAAGGTCAAAACCCAGGGACAGAGTAACCACAATCTGAGGGTTACCAGGGGTTTTATATTGGGGACTGGAAAGGCGGGGAAAGGGACAACCGCCAATGGGATCCAGGGTACTGGACGGAGTCCAGGGAAAGGGAACCAATGGGGATTACAAGGAGGAGGGACTTAGGGAAGGGACCAATGGGGTGTTGAGTACCAAGGAACCTTCTAGAACTTATACATATTAACTAAGGGGAATGAATATACATTAGACTCATACATAAAACAAGGAGGGGAAAACAGTAACCAATTGCAGAGAAACATGTAAATAACAGAATAGGGGGCTTATGGGCTCTCGCTGTGAATGTGAATTAGGGTTCTAAACAGGGATTCTGACCACCGCAATTTGTTACTGGTGTCCCCTTGGGTAGTTGGAGCAGCTGGAGCCACTTGCACCGCCACAAATTTCCATTACTCTAAACTGAACAAAGGTACTGCTCCCAGCAGTCCCACAAAACAACAAACTTGCAAATTTTGCAGAGGGAGGAAAGTGGATGCACAACCTGTTCATAGGCAAGGCATGAAGTTGCTGTCATGAAAATGGAGAAACAATGATCAATAATAACTTGATAGACTGCAACTTTTTTACATAGTAAGGTGTCAAAAATTGAAATATGCCAAAGGACTCACTGTTTTATAATATATCTTTTATAAGCTGATGGTTTAATATACATGTTTTACTCATGTTGGCTTGTCAATAACAATTCCTGAAGGGTCTGACCACTATATTGTTTTTTATTTACTGGTATCATTCATGCACTTTATCAATCAAGTGTGGGATATAAGAAATTGCATTAGAAAATATTTGGAAAAATTTTTAATATAAAATGGGGAATGCAATGTGCATCTATCTAGATAGTCTGGAAAGTTTTGTACCCTGGACTAGATAAATTTGCCATTTAAGTTAGTAAGAAGTTTTTAGCTCAATTAATTAGTAAATTACTATTGTCATGTCTGGTGTATTACATCTGTACAGTTCCAAACCATGCAAATCCCTGAACTTGTGTTTTACAGCAACTGTAGATGACACTGATGGATGCAAATACCTTTATAAATGATGTTATACAGCAGCACTAGCATGTGCTCTTGAAGTTCCTTTAAACATAGTCCTTACAACATTGACATAACATCTGTGCTGAGTCTTAACCATAATGAAAGTAAAAATGACAATGTGCCAAAATAATATGTCACTGCCAAGTTAAACCTCACAGTAACAACTGGAAACACTAGAAGTTTTAAAATATATACTGCAGTTCCTTTTGCTTTCCTTCTGTAGTCTCTTCATCATTTCTGTCTGGGAGGTAAGGATGTTTCTTTTTTAGCCCAGATGTCTTTTTCTATTTCATAACTCATATATGAAATTAACCTCTTCTCTACAAAATTTCCTTCCTTCCTTCCTTCCTTCCTTCCTTCCTTCCTTCCTTCCTTCCTTCCTTCCTTCCTCCCTCCCTCCCTCCCTCCCTCCCTCCCTTCTTCCCTCCCTCCCTCCCTCCCTTCTTCCCTTCCTCTCTTCCTCCCTTCTTCCCTTCCTCTCTTCCTCCCCCCCTCCCTCCCATTCTCTCCCTCCTCTCGTGCATCTTGTAGTTTCCACATGCAGACAAATAATCTGTGTCCTTACATATGTTCACCTTCATGTATGGGCCCTCATCAAAGATTTTCAGTACTGTGGCAGTGCTCTACAATTGCAGTTTAGAAGACAACTCCTAGTGTTTTGCAGACTGAGCACCCTTAAATCATGTAAAGCTTACGATTTTCAGGACAGTTTGAAAGGTACAAATACGTGCCATCTTATGAAAGTCAGACAACAAAAGGAAACAGAAAAGGCTACTGGTGTAATAAATTTGTAATATGGCAATTTCAGGTCTAGTAAATTTATTTGCATTTGTTACTTTTTTTTTTCTTTTACATCATCTCTGTTGCTGGTCTTAGTTCACATGGAATTCCAACACTGTCTGCCAAGAAAACTAGGAATTAGCACCTCAGCTGATAGATCAAAGTGCATCTTTCCATTACAAAAGTTGAAAAATTCAAGGTAGTAGACAGAAAAAGAGCAAATTAGAAGATAATAAAAAAGCTTGGAAACACGAGATTACTGCTGGCATTTTGTCAACAACTCGTGGCAGCAGTGTAAATGAAATACTGCAGCTACAAGGCAATGGTGATGTTTCTATGGCTAAGGCACAGTGCTATTTATGTTCTAGTCCATCTGCACTTCAGACAACAGAAACCTGGATGCCAGTTTCCTGGATACCTTAACTCATACAGTATTGTACCTTTTTGTATCAATTTTCTTTTTATGTTCCTTCCTGATGGTCTGAACTACACCAATGCAGTATTTCTTACGTTGAGGTTACTACTCAAAATCCTGCATCATAAAGTAAGGTTTGCACTACTCAGACCTGCACTGAGTTATTAGTGTGTGTATCAGATCAGGTCGATGTTCAAGACCTACATTCTACAAAGTCAGGGACAAGAAGTTTTATTTACAATACCAAATTATTCAGGATAATGAAAATTTAAATTGGATGTGGCAAATGGCAGATATAGACAAATGGACTTGGATCAAAACAAGATATTGTCAGTCAAAGCTCTGATAGCTTGAGACCTTTTGGATGTCTGAAGACAGGCAATCAAAGATGAAATTATCAAATAATTTATTTCATTGTTGGGGTTTTGTTGTGTTTATTTGTCTGTTGGGTTTCTTGGGGGCAAAGTCTTATATTTAACACTCCTCTTTTAAGCAAAAATTTCGGAGATTGTGAAAGGAAACTCGGTAGTATGATAGGTAAGGATGTATTTTAAAACAAATTTATGTTGCTGGTATTATATTTTATAATAATACTAAGATTTTTTCGATATAAATGTAGTTTTAAAACATCATTTAAATAAAATTCACTTGATCTACTGATTTAGCCATACAGCTGCCCACAAGTCCAATAGACTTGCAGTTTAATACAATGAGGAAAAAGATCTGCAGACCCACAAACTATGTTCACAATTAATTTTGCTTCCCTCAATATTTTGCTGCTCTAGTTGGCAACCTATTCTGCTTTTATGGCAGAGTCAGCCCTGTTTTCATGCTTATGACCTGTTTATTATTAGTCCATTTCCTTAAGGAAAATAATTAACTTGTTTGAAATTAATCTTTAAACCAGCTGACCAAAAGCTGCAATATTTGCATTCTTGCAAATCTGATACACAAAGGCACATTAATTCTACTTTTTGACCAGCTGGCCAGATTTTTTGCACTCTTTTTCTTTTTTTATAAGTGCACATTCTAATGTTATTCTTTGCTTACCTTTTCTATTTATTGTACAGGTTTATAAATATGTTCTTAGGGAGGCTAGGGAAAATGCATTTCAAGAGAATGGGCATTTTTTTCCTTTTGTTCTTCAGGAACTTGTTTAATAAATCACTTTCTTCATACATAGACAATAAAAAGTTTTACTAAATCTGCTTCTCTGACTCCTCTGATTCTGACACTCATTATTGTGTACTGAAACTCTTGTGTTTCATTAGTTACAGACAATAACAATTTTTTTGTTCTTATCCACAAGCTTGAAACATTCACTGAAAAGATACTTCAAGTACATCCCTTAATCTGGCTTGTCTCTCCTGTAAATAATAAGCCAAATAACTAAAAATATTCAGGTAAATCATAGTTTATAAATATATCTACTACAAAGATATTGTTTTCATAAAATATATGCATTTTTCAATATTTCTCTGCATTCACACTCTTATTGTACATTGTCTTATGCTTCAAATGTGCAATTGATTTTGAGTGGATCAGTTCATGAATCTACCTAAAACCCCAATGAAGTGGGAAAAAAATTAATGAATAAAGCTGTTGCTATACACAATTTAAAAAAATTGTATTGGTAGACTTCAGAGTAAGATTTCTAATTTGTGATAAAAACTATCAGAATAATAATTTTTTAAAGGATGAACAAGCTTAATATCAGTTTTCTGGTTTCTGTAGCAACAACACACTTTGAGGATTAGATTAAAAAATATTTAATAGTAGACAATGACAGCATCTGTAGGACACTACAGAAAACTTACTAGTGGCAGATTCCTCTGAAGTATTGGGCATAAAGGGAAAATATTAAAAGGGTACCCATAAATGATATATATAGTCCTTGTCAAAAAAAAAAAAAAATCAGTCTTCTGAGATTTCTGCATTTCAGAATAGAGAGAATATTTCCAAACAGCCTCTGAGGTCCCAGGTACAGGAACTGAATAGGAATTTTCCTGACTGAACAGGTAGTTTCACAGTATCCAGTCAGGCATTTGGCTTGAACATTCAGAAACCAAGAGGCTAGGCCAACCTTAGAGCCAACTCGTAACTGAATTCAATATCAGCCAGTTTCAGCTTCTGTAAATTAGAATAGGTACATTAACTAATACCAGCTGTGGACCAGCTGTTGACAGGCTTCTTCTATATAGTTTAATATTCAAGAGTCTTGGTTTGTTAAATTTGCCTTTAACATTGAGCAAGCATTTTTATCCCTTGTTCAAAACTACTGGTTCTTCCATGGATTTATTTATTAGCCCCTTCTTTACCCCCTCTGACTCTGTTAAATATACAGAGCTAGGAAGCGGACTATTTATGGAAGGTTTTGTGATCAGATTCCATGTTAAATTCCTTCCTGCTACTCTTTAACCAAAGCGATGAGCTGCCTTGTGGTAGAGGCTTCATTTTCATTAAGTGTATTGATTTATTTGTTTTTTGTGACAAAGAGGCTATGTTTTACAGAGAGAATAAGGTTTATTCTGATCTCTAACCGCACAATAGGACTAGTATTCTTTTTTTCTTATGGAACTGTGCTATATGCACAGGTTTTTATGGGTGCTTTAGATGTGCTCTGCACACAGCTTAACATCTCTGGAGAGATTCTATTGTTTCTTGTCACTGTAGTATTTCCACTGACTCTCTCAGTGTTACTCAAAATTCATTAATACCTTTAGAAAATGTTCTTCTGCTGCGTGATTTCCATTATCTAAACATACATTAAAAACAAGCAAAAAACTATGCGCTGAAAATAAATATCTTCTGTGCAACTAATTATCATAAATATAAAAATATAGTTATTTTCTATGTATGCACTAGCATTTGCCCATCAGAAAGTAGCAGAAAGAGTAGTAGGAAAACAGAGTGAGTGACAGCTTCCAAGATTTTCTTTGATACAAAGATAATTGTTACAAATGGAAAGCTGGAATTTATTTTAATTTCTTAGGAGCTGTAGTAGTTTCCTGATTTATCTTCAAGACTAAAAGAAAAGCTCATCTCTATTGCTGCCACATTTTTCTCTTTGAGACCTTGGCACATTAACACTCCCTGAACTAAATTCTACCCCTTCCCAGATTTCTGTGGCTGCCTCAACATCTAGATTTACTGTCATGTCAGTAGAAATATGAGTGTTTTCTCTTATGAGCAAACTAACCAATAAACCTTATTTTTAAAATCAGTATATGACACTCTTATTTCCCAAGTAATGTGCAGTGATGTCATTTTGTCCATATTTTTAATTGTGATAACATTTTCTCATCAATATTTATCTCATAGCTGTCAAATTACATAACTGAATTATCAAAGATAAATGCAGGATCCAGGTGTATGATAATTATTTCTCTTGAAAATTCTGGCCTACTGTGGAAAGCAAAAATAAGGATTTTAGAGAGCACAGCATTATGATTGTTTAGCTTAACACATGTATGGTAAATTGGAGAAATCTAGTATGTGTCTGTTTCGGTACAAAATCTCACACAGTGTTGATGTTTAGTAAGTCTAAAAGGAAAGCCTTCTCTTTTTTTCCCTGCATATGTTGCATTTACTTCTTTTCAAAACCTGCAAGACAATGTGCATGGTTTTTATAGAATTTGATAGTTAACTCTAGAAGCAGCTTGAAAATAATTTACTGCAAGCCTGTGCTATACCTTGTCACTGAAAATAACAAGGATGTCTTTAGCTTTAAGAATTAAATGTTATTTTGCAAGTAAATGGCTGAAGAAAGTAGTCTTATTATGCTCTCTTCTTCTGAAACATTTTTCCTAAATTTGATATAAAAATATATTTGGTGTTCATCTAATTTTATCCACCCCTACCAATACTACCTAATATATTTAAATGTTTCCAAATAACTTCTTATTTTGCAAAGACTTCATATGTGTCAATAAAATATTTGAACTCTAAGTTTTTAAAAAAATCTTAATTCCCTTGTCACAGCTTGTCAGACTCATTGAAGTGCCTGGGTTCTTGTAATTACCCATTGCAGCATGCTCCAAAATGTTATTTTTCTAAATAAATTTAACTTTTTATTTATCTGCAGAGATAAATGTTTACATTGCTGAAGGTAAAATGGCTGTTCTGAGAGATCAACACTTTGCTGTTCTTTCAAGTTCCTGAATTTTTGTTATAATAATAGAGAATTTTGATTCTTTGTTTTCTTATTCAGTGTGTTGGTTTACACTTTGCAATATGAACAAATAGTGGGAAACATCAGTAAACACTGGGAAAAAAAGCAAAGGCAGATTGAGTGCTTTCATCTGGTAAGGGTTTTCCCTTTCTTTTCCTTTTTTTTTTTTTTTTTTAACTCATGTCACTTATTCCTTCTTTTGGTAGGTCATATACTTTTAAAAAGAAAATAAATTTTGGGTAACCAAGAGAGATGATATTCAAGGATTCTGATAGTCCAAATGTAGTGCAAGCCTTGAAGCCAGATTTGAACACTCTTTTTTTTTTTTAATGAATGGTGTATTTGTTAAAAAATGTAGTTTTGATCTTCCAAACACAGTAATGAATAGTTTCCGCTGTGAAGGCAGCAAAATCAACAAACGAAATCCTCAAGACTAGCCTCATCAAGCTGTCAAGGTATGAAATGGCATTTATTATCCCAGTGATTATGAATGTGGAAGAGTTGGATTCTTTCTTTACTTCAGATATGTCAATCAGTTTGATCCTGAATATAGTAGATACACTGAGTGAATACAGCTTATCATCCTGTCTCTAAACCTGTAAGGACTGCTTGGTGAAAAGTCCTTCAGAAGCCAAATTATACAATGGCAGTGTGTATGTGGCAGATTTCAACCCTGACTTGTTTTCTTCCTGCAAGGAAATGTAAAGCCTCATAATTTCATTAAAGGGACATATAACAGATACGTGCTTTAGTTCTTTCTTCCCTCCAGATTCATGCACTTCTGGATGCAGGCTTCATCTCTGGTTAAGGAAAAGTCTGGTGGAATTGCTTGTTAAAATATTAGAACTGTTATTTTATGACTAAAATGAGGATAGCTGATTTAAGAAAGGTAGTAGACTATTGTGATCAATGGTTATGTTAACCACAAACTGAGAAAAAAATATGCACAGTTACAAGCTAAACCAGGTCTTTAAACCAAGAATATATGGGGAATTCAAGGTTTATAGCAGAATATCCAAAACATCTGAGGTGATAAAAGGGAAAGCACGAAGCAGCCAAAGCCATCAGGTTTTGTCAGACAGCCAGAAGGAAACGGAGAAGAGTTGGGAGTGTTATGTTTGCAGGGGTGCTAGTGCTGAGGGGCCTGAGAACTGCAACAATGTAAACTGCTTGACTTTCAGAAGCCAGAGTAAAGACAATTTCTGGGAAACTTGGGGGAGAAAATCCAAATAGAGAAATGCAAGGCTGAAAATGCAGTATTGGAGTAGTATTTGAGTATCATCTGAGAATGCAATTTGAAGCAGTTGTCTGAGCTGAATAAAATGCAAACACTAGTCATAACATAAGAAACCATTTAATTTTACATTTTATTCAATCCTTTAAATCACAATTGTTAGTACAAGGAATGTGAACACCCGTTTCCCTGGAATTAGAAAAAATCGTATGTGATTATTTAATATTACAAAAATATTAAAATTAGTCAATACTACAAAATCAGTTTGAATTTTTAGATCCCAACACAGTAGTTTAACAACAGTGTTGGAAATGAATGAGCAGAATTGTAAATGACAGCTTTCCTTCCTCCCCCACAGTATTTTTGGTCCGAGAAGAAATAAGCTGCTATCACTCTAGCATCTACCACCATACTGCAGAGAACCATTTTCATCAATAAAAGCTTCAAAAGCCTATTCAGAATGTCTTTAACAGGACAGCAGCACAAAGAGGTATTAACATGGATAAAATTTTGTTCTTGTGATTCTGAAAAGAACCCAATTTTAAAAAATCAAAAAAAATTTTAAATGCAGAAAACAATTTTGGTTTTGATCTCTTCCTTACTACTTCCTTTTCAATTTAATTATGTTTTATATACCCTCTGTTTTTCCTTGCTCTACTCTTTTTGTGCTTTTCCTCATGATCACTTAAGCCAATATGAGTCTGATAACTTCTGTGCTTCAGTTAACTTTTTGAACCCAAGAAACTTGTATGGATTTGAAATCAAATCAGATTAATTTATATACCTGTACTTACTACTAGTCAAGAAGAAAAGGGTCTTTTAAAAATATCTGTTTATCAGCTGCTAATGACAATAGTTCTGCACCTTCAGGGAGAATTTCATAGAGTTTATTCTGAACTTGACCTTACGTAAGCTTGCATGAATAGTCAAATACAAATTACTTAAGGATAATCTCACAATATGAGCAGGAGAAAAAAATCAACAGCAAATATAAATTGACATACTGCCCATGATTTCACTGAAGCTTAAATTTATATGAGGGATCTGACCTAGAGTTGCAACATGGTTACATACCTATCACTGTGGAGTTTTCAGCTACCTCTCCTTTCTCCTGAGAGCAGTTCCACTGAAACAATTAATACCCACATGAAAAAGGAAATGTATTTGTTACTTCTATCATGAATACACAGGAAGATTTGTGATACACAAGGGGTTTATTTATTGTGTAATATATAAATATATGCATTTTGTGTATTTGTATCATCAAATTACCTGTTAGAATTTGTTTGAATTAGAATCATGCAGATGCCACTTTGCTAAAGCTTTTAAACAGCTTGCCTACACTTACTAGGAATTATAGAGCCACTTTAATATAAAGGAGTGCACACCAAAGAAGTGAAAGGGTAACAACTTCTAAAATTTTACATTGGAATTGAAATCCATAAGCAAGCCTTTGTATCATGTAACTGCAACAAGGAAAACACACACACATGCATGTACATACACAGAAATCCAAATTTTGCAGGATAATCCCCTTATTTTCTTCAAAGCTACATTGGCATTAATGTAAAATAACCTAGAAATCTCTGAATGAAGCTCCCTGTATAACACAAGATTGCCATGGGTCGAATCCTACATGAAAACACAACCCAAACATATGAGGTATTGACTATATCTGCCCACATTTAACTGAGTGGGTTTATAAAGACTTAAAAACAAACAAAAAATAGATTGATTTTGTTATACTGCTGCTGGTAATGTCCAGGTTTTTATAACAAAAGTATAAACGAGTGAATATCACTCTGTATTAGACCAGGAAAGGTGGAGAACACATAAGTGGGTCTCCAACAATATGCGAAAGGTTGGGCCCAGAATGGAGCCATTGGGGCCAGGCCACCACATGAGACCTGATATCTGGAGCAGTGGTACTGGCTGGAGCAAGGGTCCCCTCTCTGACCTGGTGTGGAGTGGCAGGGACCTTGTTCCCTGAGAAACTGTGGTCTGAATGCCACAGATTAGAAACTGCAGAACAGCAATTGCAGTCACCCACTGAGCACAGCCCACTTAATGGATGGATTTGAGGTAACATGTCCCTGAGTGATGTGGTTGTGTTCTTGTGTCTCCCTCAATTCCCCTGAAGCAAGAACAAATGTAAAATATTGATGCTGTCACCATTTTAATGGCTGTACATGCACTATTACCACATGACTTTTCAAACTAACTTTTCATTTGCTGGTGTGGAAAAATACATGGCAAGCAGTTGTGGTAAAGATCTTGTTAATAAAAGCCACAGTAGTTGATGTCTCTTGCTGTCACTAGGCTTTGGGACCCCTGCTTTTCAGGATGTCCGCTAGATATAAATGGGGTTCTGCTGACTCCAGCTTCTTCATTCTTATTTTTCTGATTTCTTCATATTCTTGAATGATTTATTTCCAGTTGGGGCAACAAATTCTCTCTTCCAGAGTTGTTGTCGTAAATTTCTTGCTATACATTCAATTGTTAGGCTGCTGACATGTAGCAATATTTATTCTACCTTCTGATACTTCTATTTGTTGCCCAACTTCTTCACACTCCCTTTCATATCTGAAAGTTTATTGAACCTTTGCTCACTGTACATCATATTCCAGAGAGGGTGGATGACAATTCTGTAAGGCTGAGCATGGAGGCTGGCACTGTAAGCATATGGGGGCTGGTGGACAAACATAATTTTATTGGGAATGCATTGCATATGAAGAGCTGTCATATAAGAATTTTTTTTCCGTTCTTTACATGAAGAGTATCTAACATCAGTCTCCTTTCTGTATTTTTGAATCAAACAAGTATTATTTTCCAAAAATTATGAAACTGAATCATTTAAGATAGTTTAAAATTGAGGTATTTAGAATCACCTGCAGATAAGAACATATTATAAAGATGGTTAATGTTCAGCATATCCATTCAGAAAGAGAAACAAAAAGTGAAGGCTCTGTTTATGCTTCTCATGTGATAAACCAAATCCAGAGATAACTATTAACTAACTATTAACTATTAACTAATAACTATTAACTTTATGCACTGGGCTCTTGCTTTTTGTTTTTCATCTCACCAAATCACTTCACGACTAGTGATGCAGCATCACTCTGAGGAATGGGAAAAAAAAGAGAAAAAAATGGTCTCTTTAAATTTTATAAAGAATGATAAGAGATAAGCATATATAGGTCAGGAAAAGGGCAATTTCTGCAACCATATTGAAGAAAACAGAACAGAAATGGAGGTTTCTTGCTGTTATTAATTAATCTGATTTGATGGCAGCTTCACAGATATATTCTGATATACATGGCATTCAGTCTTCATGATGAAGATAGAAACAGGACGTGTAAGATCTTCCAGAAAGAAAACTGTGGTCATTTCACAATTAGCTTCTTTCAGATGACACCCAAATAGATATATGCAGAATGGAAAAAAAACCAAAAATATAGAAAAAAGAAAATGTCATCTTCTCAAGTGTATCTTTCGATAAAACTTACTGAAAATGAAAACAGTCTTTTAGGATCAGAATTCTTTTCTCAGTCTTAATTAGGTTGCAGGTGCCCTGGAGACTCCAAACCTTTCCAAGACCTGTGTTTTAAGGCCTAGATTCTGCAAGCATATGGACGTTCACATTCACATGACTATCACTGTGGTATACGCTGAATGCCATGAGTAATTCTTTATGAAAATTATGCAGTGAAATAATTTGCACATCTGCATATCATTTTATATAACTTCTGTTTATGGTCTGCCTCAAGCACAGTCAAGGGTAGGACCAAGAATATTAAGACCTGCGCATGAGTTTCCTGTGCGAATGCTGTTTTGCAGGGGAGGTTGCTGGAGAGAGTCTGAGCTTTCTTGGTGCTAGGGGGTTAAGGTTAGTGAAAACACTGAATATGTGAATGTGTGCTGAAAATCTTGGGTATTTTCTGAACCTTCTGTTCCGGTGAAGGAGGATCTCTGCTTACAGAAGAGGTGGTAGTAGGAGAGATCCAAATGCTTTTGGATCAGCGACAGCTAAAAGAGGGCTGCAGCCTATCTGGGAACACTTGAGTTTTTCTACATGCCCATCAGGGAAAAATTGTGGAGATGCTTTTCAGGATGTGCTAGGGAGCTCATCTCTCACAATGTCTGCAAGGTACTTGACCTCTTTTTAGGCTGATGTGAGTCAGGGAAGTGAGGGGACAGTGAAAGACAACTTTGAGACAGCACTGTGCATGCTCAGTGTCTGTGGTCCCTTGCTTATTTCTGCTACAGCGTCTTCTGGTCTCGTTAAAGCCACAGTGCCAGTCTTCCTGTTGAGGCTCTACTAAAAACACATTCAGAAAAAGCTAAATTTTCTTGACTAGCAGACAAAGTGGCTTACTACTCTAAAAAGTAAAAACTGAAATAAAATTCCTTCTTATTCCCCTATTTTTCCTGTCTATATAGAGGAATACATGGATACAGGGGGAAGATATCAAAATAGTTTGATAGTTGGCCTTATGAACTATTAATGTTTTTATAGAGCAATATTTAGGTGCTGCTCAAGATGTAACTATCTTTACATTGATTAATGCAGTGAGGCCTTCAGACAAATTTTACTTATAGACACTAACATAATACAAATAATAAATATTGCTGTAAATATTCCACTCTGTGGCACAAACATTATAGAATTATATACATAAATTCCCATTCAAGTGTGAAGATGTGAAAAGTATATTCAACAAGAGATCCAGCCATTGAATTTTAGGAATATAAGATAGATGTTCAATTACTAAAATTTGAAATGCTGCAATGCTGTAAAATAATTTAAATTCAGATTAATTTCTGTTGACAGCATTTGGATCTGGAGCAGAATATATCTAACTCATAAGTGAAACCAATTGTAATTAGAATAGGCTGAAAAAGAGATGACTTTCAATGTTTAGATATAAGAAATAAAAGGATTTGATTTGAAAAAGTTTACATAGTTTTGACAAAAAACCCCATGGAGGTGTATTTCCTGTAGCACAGTCTGTGTTGAGAAGAGAGCCACGCAAGAGCAGTGGACAGCAAAGTCGGGTGGTGGCAAGACATGGGACTGCACAGGGGCACTGTGGGAGAAAGGGAAGAACAAAAGACACAGGGCAAATCTAGAAGTCCCAGTTTTTCATATTTGGGTTCCCTCATCAAATGTGCCTACTGGTATGTGGTACTAGATATAAAGTATATGGTAGAAATGAGGAGAGAAGCAGAAATGTGAAGGCTTTGTTATTGAAAGGAGTTCAGGAGTGAAAACCTGGAGAGAAGGTACTTCTCTTAACCTTTTCATACCCTTGAAAAGAATAAAAATAAACTTTCTTTGTTGATAAGACCCTAAAGTCAAATGACATGGGATTAACTGCAGAACTTCTTGGACCAAAAATTATTTTCTTTGTTGTAAAGAATGTTCAACAAAAGCTATGTAAGATGCTTCTATTAAAAATTTCAAAAAGAGCTGGTTTTCTTATGTACATTTAATGTGCTTGTCCTAGCGAACTCTGTCCTTGATTGTGGGAGTTCATCTGCTGCTATAGTGTAAGGTAACAGAAAATAATCATGAGCTTACTCATATTTTTAATGTATTTCTTCTATCGACTGCAAGTCAGTGAAAGGCAATGAAGTCAGGGTGGAGGAAGTTTGTAAACAGAATCAAAGGTTGTACTGTTCCAGGTGTTTTAAGAGCCATTCATGCTTGAAAGAGAAAGACAGCCCCCATCATTTGAAGCTGGGAGTTTTAAAGCTGATTCTTTACTATTCCTTGCAAAGCTGCAACTGAGTGAAAATCAGAACATGTTTTGTGATTATTATTATGCCAAGTTGTTTTTTTTTTGGGGGGGGGGGGGTGGTGAGTTGGGGAATGTGTGTTTTTTTTCTTTTTTTTCTTTTCTTTTTTTTTTGTTTTTTTTTGTTTTTTTTTTCTTTATTTTGTTGTTATGAAGAAATTTTTTTTGGATATATGAGGCTGTCAGATTTATTACTGTCTCCCAGCAGTATATTAAGAGTATTGAAGTTGCACACACTGTAACAATAAAATCAGAATTTCTATATCATTTATCTCCAAGATGAGTAGGAATTCATTTTCTTCACTAAGATCTTCAGCTGAATGTGATAAAAGACAAACAAGGATGTGGTACTTAGCTGCTAGTAAATTGCCATTCAAATAATAAATATATTGAGAACTATAATAGCAATAAACTTTTCAGAGTAAGAAATGTATGAAGGCAAACTATGAGGAAAGAAACAATGTATTACTTCTGCAGACATATTTTTACTCCTCAGTCAATAAAATTATATCAAAAACGTAAGGTAGTGGTGTACAAAGGCCCAAAACAAAGTAGATATGTTACTCTGGGTCCTGCTGAAAATTAAGACTCCAAGTCATTAAACAAAGAGCCTGTCTTTGTCTCAACACAGGTGGGAACACTTAAAATCCATTTTTCTGGATTCTGTACCAGCAGTCAACGGCTGAAGAAAGACCCTGGAGAGCCAGCAGCTGAGGAATCAGCAGGCTGCTCTGGAGCCAACAGCCCTAATTTCCTGATCTGTCCCTGTCAGTGCAGATCTGGGCCTTAGGAGGAAGGAAAGAGTCAAAAATAAGGAGTTTCCTTTGGATACTGGACTAAGAGAAAAGAGAAGCTGATCTTTAGATTGAGGAAATACTCCTTGGTTTTTCTGCCTTTATTGTTTAGGCTGCAAAACTCTTTTCACTCTTAGTTTGATATTAACTTCATCAAAGACATATTTCACTAACAGAATCAATTTTCTCAGCTAAGAAAGACAATCCATTTGATCAAAAATACTTAGTTTCTTGGGACAGGAAGCGCTGAAACTGGTGTTAGCAGCAAAGCATATTGTGTGTTCATATGGCTGTTGAATCAATATGCAATAAATAATGGAGATGCTCATAGATATAAAAATAGCCAAAAGGAATTGATATAGGACCAAAAGGAATTAAAGAAAGACTTAAAACTGAGCCAGGAGACTCCACAAAATGAATTAAAGCAACATCTGGAAACTTTCCAGAAAGAATTGACAATGAACTATTGTTAGAAATGATATCTTTGTCTGAGTACAAACTCAAAACTACAGAACTCTGTCTAGTTCAATAAAATGGAGGGTAGACATGAAGTGACTGCCCTAGATCAACAGGTTTTCCAGGAATAGAGGAGACTGAGAAACTTGTATAATTTGAAATTTCTTGACAGAAATGGGCACTCAGGGGGCCGGGCAATTAAACAATAGCCTTGAGAACAAAATTATAGGGACTTTAGAAGACAAGTGTCTGGGTGAGGGATTGAGCCAGTGGAGATGGTGACTGATGCAGGGTGTTTGCAAGGTTTCCATCTTGTTTTTTTTCATTGAGGCCTGGAGGCTAAAGGTTGGATTGGCTCAGCTCAGATAACACAACCCTCCTCCCCTGTATTTTTGTGAGAAAACTCCCTGGGAAGCTTATTTGGCACAGTTCAACATCCTAGTCCAAATGAATGGTTGGGGAGATGAACAGATGAACACCATATGGTCGGAGGCATGGAGCAGTTGTGAGAGGCACTGTTTGCTCTGAACCCGTAGGCCCATTTCCGTGTTAGCGGCTGGCTGTCTTGTCTGCCCCCCTCATCAATTCCTTGTAAACACAGTTCTTAAGCACATTTGAATAATTTTGGCTAGCTGGAGGAGTAACTAAAACCCTAAAAATACTGGCTATTTGAATTGTTTGCTTAAGATGCATTGCAGCAAAGCAGCTGTGCTCCAGTCAAAATTTATGATTCTTACCCTAAGCCTTTTCACACCTTTTCTGCCTGCTGTGATGCCCACTTTTCCTCCTCTTTACCAATTATGAGATCAGAACATGTGTAGAGCAATTCCATATTGCTGAACTTGGTTAAACATTTCTTCAAGCTACAACTGGCTCTCTGCACAGGTGCTGTGCAAATGCTTAATGCTGAAAGCTAATGTAAAGGCTCTTCTCTTACTTCAGCAGTATGCTGTAGTTTAAAGGGTCAATCCCAAAGAGAATAAGAAATTTCTTCCCTGCTTTTTTTTTTCTTTAACCAGTGCCCAGAATACTTCTGACATCTTTAGCTGACCCCAGGATGATGAATGAGGTCATCTTGCTTAAGTCTGTTACTTTACATTATGTTTCTGCACCTCAATAACCACACTTAAAGGAGAATCTCATTTTCATAATAGAAAAAAATGAAATGCCTTTCTGATACAGCTTGCACCATTTCAGGTCACCCTGTTCTCTCTGCTGTTTATTGAACTGCATTAGCATCACCTTCAGAGAACGTTGGTCACCTTTCCTTTATGTGAAGGTACAAAGTGGTGATGTAAAAGGGTGGATGAAGCAAAAGCAAAAATTGCAATTAGTTTAAGTGCTGCTCTTAGAACATTCTAGTCAAAACTGAAAATTGAAAGGAAGAAATAAGGGGGGGGGAGGAGGAGGGAGCAGTTCTAATTTAAATGATAAGGTTTTATTTACATTTCAGTGCCTAAGGAAAAGACAAAGAAACAGGGATATGACTACTGTGAAACTGTCTTATCCAATATACCTTTTTATCTAGAAATGGTTGTACGTAAATAGTCTACATGATTGAAATGCATGCTGAAATTTTTTTCTTACAGAAATACTGAATCTCTCTCCCCAAATGGAAACTATCAATTAATGAAACTGTGACTATTTTTAACAGGGAATTTGTCTGTAGTAAAAAAGGAAGGATTGTGTGTTGCTTTTCCTATTAAGTGGCAATAATAGTAAGGAAGATAACTAATGAGATCCTTGCATCCTTCCTTATGAATATGCTTATTTTGAGCTGTTCCCCTTTTTCAGAAATACCACTGTTTTGAAAGTCCTCATTTGAAAAAAAGAAAGAAAAAAAGCTGTTTCAATTGTATGGATCATAACTTTCCAAATCTCTGTGTAAATGCATCTCAGGTTATAACTTGATCCTTGTAAGAGGGAATATGTTTGTGAAAGCCATTATGAATGCTTTATTTTCTTCCAAAAAGATTAATCTTCTTCTTTTCCCTCTTTGTATATATTTATTTTCTTCTTAATTGTTCATTGCAGCACCTCTACACTTCTTAAATCTGTGAAAACATTTTATTGTAACAACATTTGTCTGTAAAAATATTTGTGACGTTATTTATACTTGGATTAATGTGTGAAATTTTCTTTCAGAGAAAGTGTGTGTAACAATGATTGATTCATGTAACAAAGGCAGTATGCAAAGGAAGAGCAAAGGCTCTGGATCCAGGCAAGATAACAGAGATCAGTCTACAAGAAGCAGACAAATATGTGTCTTTACACACATCTACATTAATATAGCAGATTGCTATCATTGGGATGTCTCTAGAACTTCCTCACTTTTTTCTTCTCTCCTTGTGTCTGCTTCTATGACAGGCAACATTTCAGCAATTCTGTGAGACATGGACACTCCTTGATATTTGATAAAACCATTTACATCACAAAGTCCCCCAAAAAGCTGAACTTCAAAAGATAATAACTTTATCCCCTTTCAGGATCAAAGAAAATTTATACACAGATATTTTAAGCTTTTTTTTTTTTTTAAGGACATACAGAAGACTGTTTAAATACTGAATTGATAACCAAGAAGCACCTCTGGGAATTGATTGATAATCATGTTTCCACATGAAGTTGATAATTGAGTATTTGAATATATTATTGAAAAGTATAAAAGAACAGATGAAATGTGCATTCAAAGAAGAAGAAAACACAGTGTATAATCAGAAGAATATAATTTTTACTTATACTCTTGAATTGGTTCATTTAAATATTCAGCTGCAGGATCGTGTCATGCATATAATAACAAGAGGGGTTCTATACTGTTGATGCCATGAAGATTTTTTGCCTTTTCTTTTATACCCCTGTTATACCTTTTTACAACTTCTGTATTCTTAGTGCTTTTTGCCTACATTCTTGGACTTGTTTGTTCAGCTAGGAGACTGAACATTTTAGAAGCTTCATAGGTAGGGCTTAGTGTGCCCCAGACCCCAAGGTCCTCTCCAGAACACATTCTGTAGACTAAGATAGAACCATCCAGGGGAAGGCTCCTTGGGGAGGGGGGCTCATTCAGGCCTCTCATTAGGGAATTTTTGATAGATATACTAATTAGTAAGACCTATAATGATATACCAGATCTTTTGGGGGTGGGCATTGTGGTGTGCATTTCAGTGCATTCGACATGGACATGTGCACCTAAGGATCCTTAAAAAAAATACCAAGGTGAAATCCCTTTTTCCCTTCTAACTGTGTTTCACTCGATTTTAAGACCAGGAAAAGGCCTCACTGTCAGCCTGCTTGTCCATGCTGAATGAAATACAAATATAAAACATATTAAATACATTATGACATCAACAGGATTTCTAATAAATATATATATATTTACAGATATTTAATATTACAAAAAATATAAGGCTGTACTATTCTTTCTTGGTACTAATGTCACTTCGAGTAGAAACATAGAATATCCTGAGTCAAAAGGATCACCAGCGTCCAACTTCTGGCCCTGCACAGACAGCCCCAAAAATCACACCATGTGCCTGAGAACATTGTCCAAAAGCTCACTTGGACTCTTGCAAGCTTGATGCCATGACCACTTCCCTGGGGTGCCTGTTCCAGCACTCAACCCCCTTCTGGGTGAAAAACCTTTTCCTAATATCCAACCTAAACCTCCCTGACACAGATTCAGGTCATTCCCTCCGGTCCTGTCACTGTCACCACAGAGAAGAGAGCAGTGCCTGCCCCTCCTCTTTTTCTCACAGTGAAGTTGTAACTGCAATGAGGTCTCGCCTCAGTCTCCTCTTCTCCAGGTCAAACAAACCAAGTGCCCTCAGCCACTCCTACTATGGCTTCCCCTTAAGGCCCTTCACCACATTTATAGCCCTCCTTTGGACAGTCCCTAATAGCCTTAGATCATTCTTATATTGTGGTGTCCAAAACTGCACAAAATATTCAAGACGAGACTTCATCAGTGCAGAGCAAAGCAGGACAATCCTGTCTCTTGCCCAGCTGGCGATGCTGTGTCAGTGGATCCAGGACATGGTTGTCACTTTTGGCTACCAAGGCACACCATGGACTCATATTCACCTTGCCATTGACCAGGACCAATAGATCCCGTTTCACAGCATTGCTCTCCAGTCTCTCATTGCCCAGTCTGTGTGTACATCCAAGGTTGTCCTGTCCCAGGGCGATACTTGCCCTTTTCCCCCTAAACTGAATCACATCTCTTACAATCATATGATGTGTCCATCACATCATGGGATGGAATGGGGAAGAGCATAAATGGACATACCTTTTTCTTTGCCACTATACATCATTGCAATGTGTTTCAAAGTCTGGATGAGCTGAGCCACTCACTGCATGGCAGCCAGAAATGCATCGTTTCTTGATCTCAGCTTGAGAGTGCACTCAGTAAGGCTCCAATATCAAGGTCTGACAGGAGGAAGGCATACTCATTTTTTGATAAATCTATTTCTTGTCCAGAATGCATTATGGCTAACTAGCATGTGTTTTCTCTCACTGCATGACAACAAAGAAAGTTGCCTACTGGTAGTCCCTTGCTTCAACATATCTCAGTCTCATACCTCAGACTTTGTACCATCAAACTCTGCAGTACAGGTCCTATTCAAAATTTGGTACAGTTCCCTCACTGCATATCCACACAACCTTTTTCCTAAATATGGTGTACACATAGTGGACAATATCTTTGCATTCGATACTGCAAAAGAACTAGAGATTATGCATTGTATTGTTGAAATGCAAAATGGTTAAAACTCTGGTGTTATATAGAAAAGAAAAAAGGAAATAACAAAACCCCATGTTTTTCCCTTTAAGACTACACAACCAGTATTTGAGACCACCAGTTCTAAATAAACTACAGATGCTGGTTATCCAGGATTGAGTTCTAGATTTTTTATTTATGGGCAAGCTGTCCCTGAAAAGAAACATTTACACTAATTTTGTGTCCTCCGAATTTTCTCTACAAAGTATAAAGGTACCTAATGAGAACGTGATGACAACTTTCTCTTACATATAGATAAAGCAAAATTCATTAAGCAATTTTTTTCTGCCAAATATAAGAAGAATCATGACACTTCCTCTGAGCTCACAGATCTCAAAAGTTAAACTTAACGAATAAAGGAATTTTTTAAAAAAACTATTTTCAAATAGCAATATGCCAGAATTTTATAAGGGAAATAGTATGAACAGTGAAAATGAAGAATTTATTATTTTGTTTCTACTAGACATAAGAAAAGTAGAAAAAAGAAATTAATTTTGTAAACATTTGTTTTTTGGCTCTTGCTGGTTGTTGAATGTTAGTGTCTTTTCTTTGTATCCAGTTCTGAGCTCCTCAGTGCGAGAAAGAAAAGGAACTAGTGCCGAGGGTCCAGCAAAGAGGATAAGGAGTCTGGAGCCACTCTGTTGTGAGGAGACCTGTGTGAGCTGAGGCTGTTTAGTCTCGAGAAGAGAAGACTGAAAGGGGATCCCAATAATGAATATAAATATCTCAAAGGGGGGTGGCAAGAGGATGGTGCCAGACCCTTTTGAGTGGTGCCTAGAGACACGACGAGGAGCAATGGTCATAAACTAAAACACAAGAATTTTCCCCTCAGCATGAGGAAGAACTTTACGTTGAGGATGGCAGAGCACTGCAACAGGCTGCCCAGGGAGGTCTTGGAGTTTCCCCTCTCTGGAGACATTCAAACCCAATCTGGATGTGTTCCTGCATCACCTACTCTAAGTGACTCTTCCTGGGCAGGGGGGGTTGGACTAGATTATCTCCAGAGATCATTCCAACCCTAATATTCTGTGATTCTGAGAGAGTAGTTTGCTCTTCAAGGTAATATATAAAGCA